>NC_043003.1:67973063-68048063 GCF_006345805.1 Octopus sinensis | reverse complement strand
TTGATGGACTTGTGTAAAAAACACACACAGACTCATATACTGCGCACCTGCGCGCGCAGACATACACACACACATACATTCTGCTCGCGCACACATACATTCACACAATGGTCGAGTGTGCATATACGTTTATGTATTTAGTTTTGCTTCCCCTTATGGTTCATATACGTATCTTTCAATATCTGTTGTCCTCCAATATATATTAATGTAAATAAATGCGAAAACTAATTTCTGTGTATCAGTGTGTCACAATTTGACCCCCACTCTCCCACTATTCAATGACACATCTACTATCACTCATGCTGGGATGAGAGTAATAGTAGTCATAGAAACGGTGAGGGTGGTGGTGAAGACAGAGAGAGAGAGAGAGAGTGAGAGAGAAAGAAATAAAGATAAAAAAGAGGGAGAGAAATAGAGACAAAGAAATTTAGGGGGAGTTGATGATGTTTTATTAAAAGTAGAATTGTTGATGGTGGCAGTGGAAGTAATAAGAGAGAGAAAGAGTGGGTATGTGAGAGAAAAAGGGACTGAACAACGAATTAACACAGTGAACTAACATACTGAACGAACATGCTGAACACTGATGGTAATGGGGTGATAGTAATAGTATCAGCTGTAGCTATGATTGAGGCGGAGTCGGTGGCGATGATGGTGATGGTGATGGTAACCGAGGCGGTCAAGGATGACGATAAGAATAAGCGATGTGAAAGACAGTGTTGATGGTAGTAGAGGAGAAGGCAGCGAAGTCAAAGTTATTAATGATGGTGGCGTCGGAAGTCTGAATGGTGTGTGTATGGCGGATGTGCGTGGTGACGATGGTGGTGGTAGTGTTGATTATCTTGCAGCCTTGCAATAAGTCCCAAGTCAACAAATTATATCATTGTTCTGATGAAAATTGTTCATTGCTTGGAATATATTGTTCAAGTTTAATAAAATTTAATATGTACTCAATGCATGAAGTCTCATTGTTGGACCCAAGGCCAAATGAAGAGCCCTCCACAGGAGATAGCTTAAACGCCACCCGATAACTTTCAGTTATTTGAGTGCAACCATGCTGGAGCATCACGTTTAGTCGAACAAATCGACGCCAAGACTTATTTTTGTAAGCTTAGTACTTATTCTGTCTAAGTTACGGCAACATAATCACACCAAATTCTGTTGTCAAGCGATGGTAGGAGAACAAACACCGTCACACAAACATATTAATACACACACACGCACAGATATATATACGACAGGCGTCTTTCAGTTTCCATCTACCAAATATACTCACAAAGTCTTGGTCGGTCCAAGGCCATAGTAGAAAAAAGCACTTGCTCTAGGTATCTCCCAGTGGGACTGAACATAGAATCATGTGGCTGGAAAGCAAGCTACTTACCACTCAGCCGCTCATACATACATATATATAAGAAAGAAGTTTAAAATAATGGTTATTACATATTTCCTCTATTGGACCAAATCTGGCTTACAGCTGTTTCCAGCAATGATTATAGGTATATTACTAATAAGTTGTACTCAATTGGTCTATTGACCAATTGAAGAAAATTAATACTACTTTTGTCGGCTTAAATTTTAGTTATAACAAACCTAACACTTGAGGAATGGCTACTGTGTGGAAAAGGTGGGGGAAGATTAAAATGTTCAAGTAGAAGAGAGAACAGAGGTAGAGAGAATACAAGCGAGTGGGAGCAAGGAAGCGAGTGGAAGTAGTAGTAGTAGTAGTAGTAGTAGTAGTAGTAGTAGTAGTAGTAGTAGTATAGT
Organism: Octopus sinensis; assembly: GCF_006345805.1. Lineage (NCBI taxonomy): Eukaryota > Metazoa > Mollusca > Cephalopoda > Octopoda > Octopodidae > Octopus > Octopus sinensis. The sequence continues at coordinate 68,046,302 of NC_043003.1, read as the reverse complement.
AGTAGTAGTCGTCGTCGTCGTAGTAGTAGTAGTAGTAGTAGTAGTAGTAGAGGTACTGTATTGCCAAATTTGGAAGAGGGACACTCACGAATATGGGTCAGCAACAAAACATTGTTATATTATCATTGTATACAGGTCAGATATTCTCCAGCCATTGTGTTGAAATTTGATATGGGCTTTTCATGGACATGGGTCAGTCTAAGACAGTAATCTTCAATTTTCAATCTAGCATAGTTGGGGAATAATGTTAGAGAGAGTAGCACATTCTTTTGTTTCATTTCTTTCAAGACATGACTATCTTCAATAAATTCTGAAGTCAACAGATCATCCAGTATTGCTACTACAGCCATAAGCTGTTGGGGTTTATTATCAATAAATCCCAAGAGAAAGAGAGAGAGGGGGATAGGGGAGAGAGGGGTGAGGGGAGGAGAAAGCGATAGATAGAGAATGGAGGGAGGAAGAGAAACGAATAACTAACCGCCGTATTTATTTGAAATTAATTTGTCGACAGTGAAAGAATGAAAGACAAAGTTGTTCTCGACTAGATTTTAATTTATAGAGAAGAGGGAAAGAAGAAACTTTGCAAGCTTATTTGTCCGACGTTCAAATGACGTGACACATAAATCATTATAGCAAGGCGGCGAGCTGGCAGAAAGGTTAGCACGACGGGCGAAATGCTTCACGGTATTTCGTCTGTCTTTACGTTCTGAGTTCAAATTCCACCGTGATCGACTTTGCCTTTCTTTCTTTCGGGGTCGATAAATTAAGTCTCAGTTACGCACTGGTGTCGATATAATCGACTTAATCCGTTTGTCTGTCCTTATTTGTCCTCTCTGTGTTTAGCCCCTTGTGGGTAGTAAAGATATAGGTATTTCGTCTGTCTTTACGTTCTGAGTTCAAATTCCGCCGAGATCGACTTTGCTTTCATCCTTTCGGGGTCGATAAAATAAGTACCAGTTGCATACTAGGTGAATCTAACTGACTGGCCTACTCACCAAAAATTTCGGGCCTTGTACTTAGAGAAGAAAAGAATAAATCTTTGTAGCAAAGAAAATATAATTTCTCCACTCGTGGTCAGGAACAGAATACAATAGTGTACTGTTAGTTGGATCTTGATGTACTGTGAGGCCGAATAAAAAAGCTTTAATTCGCATGTATATTTCAAAACCTAATACTATATATTCCACAAAACAAAGACATAACTGTATTTTTTGGTCAAAATCTGGAATGTTTGTAATCCTTATTTGGTAAGCTGGGTTATAACAATTTTGATAACATTCTGTATATTTACTGTCTACATACAAGCTACCATGCTAGTTGATTTTATCAATAGAGAGGCAATAAACGTCCTGTGTAATATATGGATCCAACATGTCTGTAGTTGTTTCAATTTATACAACAAAATTCTCATTAAAAATCTAGCATAAAAATGTCATAGAAATCTTTAGAAATCTATCTATACTAGATAGAATATTTACAAAATTTACTCAAATTGTAGACAGTTTGGCACTGTATCTAACGGGGAAGTTAGTTAACATTTCAAATATCGAAAGAGTACAATGCACTATGCCTTAGAAAATTGGCTAATTAAAAGAAACATGATATATCAAAAACAAACCATCCTTGATAATGTTGAGTCAAATTCAAATAAAGTTTATAATTGAAGACATTTTACATCATGTACCAAAACAGAGAACAAAATGATTTCAAATAATCAAGAGGTTACCATGAGCATTAATTCACTTTTCACTTCATCTCTATAGAAAACTAATAGCGTTAGTTTGCTAAGTTTCCATCAATACTGTGAGGTAGAATCACATGACTATAAATATATACATACATACGTGTGTGTGAGTAGGTGCGTATACCACATAATATCTGCCTACAAGTTCGTAAAATGATGATAACTTATATAAAACAGATTTTGAAGGATAGGGTTATGTGCCTACTACACAACAAACCAATTTGAGCCCAGCAAGATTTTGATGTTCTATTCTCAGCTCGAAAATTTCTAATTATAATTAAAAATACAAAACATTTCGTTAATGGATTCTATCCAGGAAACATAACGTACGTTTTGGAGAGCAAGGGAAAGCTCTTCGTGTGGTGGTTTGTAGAGGATGTGTGTGTTAGATATAAATGAGCGAGAGGAGTAGAACAAGGTCGAGTTTCTGATTAGATAAGGGACAAAGCAGCTAGCGTCGAGAAGGGAATGCTGTGTCTAATCCCATTTATATAGACGAGTGTGAGGGAATTTAATTTCATAGGCGATTGATTGACAATACATTTACATATTGATATCACATAATGATGTATCTAATAACTGAGAAACAGGCTACAATATACCATATGTATCTCTTATTCTGAGGGTGTTAATTTCCCCGAAAAATGAAGGTGCTGTCTGAAAGATGATTGTGTTTTTTTCTGTTATTAACTAGATAAAGTAGATGAACACCATAATGTGTGTGAACTGTAAGGACGAAAGATACACCCAGTGCCGCGGGTACAAAGACTTCCAATAAAAGCACGAACACCCTCACATATGCAAATCCCTACACGCATGCGTACATCTAAGAACATGACTGAAGTACAAAGCCGTTACATCCAATTGTCGTCCAGGATTTATTCTCCCGCTCAAACACATTGCACAATGTGAAACACTTGATAGAAATAGAAATATACGCATATCTGTGTATGTGTTTGTGATGTGGGTCTGTGTACATGCGAGTGTGTACACACACACTTACACATACACACACGTAGAAAGACACACATATACACACACAAGCGTGCACACACTCACACACGCATACAGACACATGTCTACGTGCACATACCGCAAATAATGGTAATATATTTCGAAAATTAATATAAATTTCCTTTGAATTCTTTGTAAAACACACAGACGCAGAGAAATTCACATTCACACACACACATATGCATGCACACATGCACATACACTGTAAATATATATATATATATATATATATATATATATATATAGCAAGAGAGAGAGATAGTGAAAAAGAGAAAATAGTTATAGACAGAGCGTAGGAGTGAGTGAGAGAGTAAGAGAAAGAGGGAGAGAGAGAGAAAGAAGAAAGAGAGGAGATAATAACTATTCACTAACACTTCAATGGTAATTAGATTATAGAACGAGAGAATTTGTACACAGTGTTTTTATGATGGAGCATTGTGAGATTCTTTATTGGTGTCATGGTTTATATATTTTTGTCAGTAGAGTGTATAGCAAAGTTGACTGGAATCTTTATAAAGAAAGCTCTACAATTTCTTTCGATTTTAAAACATTGAGTATCTGAAAATCTAAAACAGTATAAGATAATATGGCAAGTAAATCTAAGTAAGTCTAAGTGCAGATTTTGAGCACGGATTTAATGCAAACGTACTTGACACGTAAGTTAATAATAATAATAAAAGTCTATGGAAATTGTTTCATAGATTTACAAGGATTATGTACTGTTAATCGAATAACTACTGTTATCGTGTATCTGTAACTGTAACATGAAATAAATCATTGGACATTACTACGTATCTATCTGCGTAGCTGCTAAAATTATGAATACATCGAGACTTATGTATTTGATGACAGTTTTACAAACACGTTTACATTAATTTCAATTTATTGGTGGAGTAATTCACAAAGCAGATAGTGGTTTTCATTTACTTATTTCCTTTTACTAAAGTATATAGAAATGTATTCAGGGAAAAAGAAAAATTGTAAAAACAGTATGGTGTGTATTGAAAGTAACCTTTCTGATACAAGTGTTTTCTCGAAAGTAATGGAAAAGTGGACACAAGATTTTATAGTTAACAGAGAGATTTTTCAAACTGCACACGTTGGTAGAATTATTCTTCCTCTTTAATATCTTTTCTTTCAGTTCTTCTGCATTGCACGCCAGTATTAGATTCCAAACTGAATTAACTGAAATCTTGACGATAGTGTGTACAAATTCTTCGAGATTCAGATAGGGCTGCGTGGCTAAGTGTGTGTTTTTTAGAGATGGCACCATTGAAAAGATCATTGGGCAATTATGGAAGGAGAAATTTAAAGGATAATTAAAACCAGTGTCGATGGAAAACCACTAATGGAGAAATTATAGATTGCGAATGTGACACAATTTTAAGTGGTTCGAAGAATAAATTCTCGACGTTAGACTAGTTAGAATCGACGAGCTTCTTGCACACATGGAATGTGGTCAATATGTATTACAGACGATGGTGAAAGACTCCGGGTGCTGCGACATGAAAGCAAAGTTGGTACTGCAATAGTTTGCATGCAGTTTGAAGGAGAGAAGTGAAGAACTCTCCCTTATTCTCGTAAAGTGCATGGAACCAATGAAAACTATTTTTACTTCTGACTTGTTGACAAGGGACAAAACGGAGGCTTATCTTAATTATTTGGAAGTAAAACCACAATACATAGAAGGGTGACGCAAGTTCAAAAGGCAGCGATGTAAATTATGGTGACTGTTTTATGATACGCTTAGTTTATTATTCTTCATATTCTGGAATGTGCCTGTACAAGAAACAGAAGAAACATTCAAAAGGAGAAGGCATTAGGAGGAACCAGCCTGAAGTATCTGAAAATAATCCACATCTCTATTAATACATAAGACCAGACACGTGTCTGTGACAGCAGTCGACAAATTAGGCTGGTCAGTGTTCCTCTATCGATCGAATACATGTTTGGTCTAATGCAAAATATTTTGGGTAATACTAACGCTTCGATACTATAAACAACGCGAAAATGTTTGTAAAGCATGGAAGCAACTGTGCACATCTAAATTTTTGAAATGGATCAACGAATTGGGTTGAAAGATCCGGCAAATGCGTCCTGCTATGATGACTGAGTTGAATATTCCGTTTTACAGAAAAAACCTTCCTACATCCTGTGTAATTTCAACAACCTTTTGTCAGTTAACAAAAAGGTTATGCCCACTTATGCATTACTTCCGGGACAACCAACAATTGTTATAGAATTAAACACTATATTGAAGTGTTCAATATAGTGTTTCTTAAGTTTTTCAACCCAAAGTTTATTTATAAAACACTTAACAGTTTCTTTATAAATATATAAATCAATATATACACTCTAGAAAACTCTATAAATCTTTTATTTTCTCGTTTTCCAACGACAACCAAAAATACATTCATTGAGGCAATGGGTGCTAGCTTGTTCAATTTAAATTTAAAGCGCATTGGCGGTGTCATTGAGTGAACTGCTTTCAATAATTTATCTTCAGGTTTCTGACTGAGACATATCGATATCTTACAGCTTTCAGAATAATTTTATTACCGTGGTGTTTCAGGAGTGATGCCAATGTCTTTTTTTATAGAGAACTTGCAGTAATCGACTAGAAATACACCTTTATATTACCAGTCATATCTATTTACGTCCATGAAGCTGAAGATGACCCTTGTTGAGCTGGTAATTATTGACGAAACACAAATCGATAAAGATTTTTTTTTACCAGTAATAGACGTGAAGTCATATGTACTATATTCAACACAATAATAATAATCTAAGTTGATATACACATTTCTCAACAATAGAGAGTTTGCTTAAAGAAATCAACCCGGAGTAATTTGGAGTAACAACAGACTGGTGACAAATACATGACATAGTTTGCTTTATAAACACCTGTGGAATTTAGAAGTGAAAAACATGTCTGACGAGACGTCTAACATTATGTGCAACACAAACACATTTTCGGTTTTTGCATTCATTTATACGGATACTACTACACGAGTTAGCTATTTGAAATTATTCATTTGAAGAAAATATATAAACAGATACTAAACGTTACTACACTAAGAACTGTAGTAGCTTTAGCAGTAAGTATACAAAACTTAGAACTTTATTATGATGTGCATCAATCTAATGTTCAGATTCTCAATGAAGAGACACGGGTAAAATATTTCTTTTATTACAGTAATAGTGAAGGAAGGAATTTAAACATTTAGTTAACATTGTGTAAAGATGTCTGAAGCCAGACAAATAACGATATCTACTTAAATCTCTTGGCGGCAGCTACCGTGGGATGTTGATTTATACAAACTGGCATTAATGTTCTTATCTTAGTGAACGAACTTATCAATTTATATCGCTTCGTGGTTACTTTTTGAGCATTTATCGTCATATTTAATTTGGCATGTTAAGTGGGATTATATATAATTGTGCAGATATCCAGAGACGTTTAGACAATGTATTGAATTAGGATCGCCTTTCTCATAGGCTTAAGTACTGAAATACAGCCAGTTAAATTTATCAGTTACATCTCTTGAAAGCAGTTGATAATGGTTTATAGATAGTTAAGAATAAAATTACGCAATCATCCTAATCATAATCAAAATCTCAAACACTTACGTATGCATACATACATACAGATATGTATGTGGAGGCGCAATGGCCCAGTGGTTAGGGCAGCGGACTCGCGGTCATAAGATCGCGGTTTCGATTCCCAGACTGGACGTTGTGAGTGTTTATTGAGCGAAAACACCTAAAAGCTCCACGAGGCTCTGGCAGGGATGGTGGTGATCCCTGCTGTACTCTTTCACCACAACTTTCTCTCACTCTTACTTCCTGTTTCTGTTGTACCTGTATTTCAAAGGGCCGCCCTTGTCACTCTCTGTGTCACGCTGAATATCCACGAGAACTACGTTAAGGGTACACGTGTCTGTGGAGTGCTCAGCCACTTACATGTTAATTTCACGAGCAGGCTGTTCCGTTGATTCGGATCAACCGGAACCATCATCGTCGTAACCGACAGAGTGCTTCCACCACAGATATGTATATATATATATATATATATATATATATATATATATATGAAGAATACATAGTAAATAAGCAACGACAGATGAAAAACATAGGTTTACAACCGGACGGGAAACAAGCACTGAGGGGCCCTAATTGTAATTCTTTATCAATTATCAACCAAATGGTAATACTCAGTTTTGTACCATATATACATATAAATATATACATATACATATACATATATACATACACATACATACATATATATATATATAATATATATATATATATATATATATATATATATATATATATATATATATATATTATATATATATATATATATATGTATATGTATATGTTTATGTATATATATATATATGCGCGTTTGTGTATTTGCATGTATATTTCATACACGCACACACACACTCACACAGGCTTACGCACATAATGTATACATTTGTAAACAGCAGTGGAAGGCCGTTGATTCTCATGACTACTTTCATGAGGTCCTGTTATTCGTCCGGTGGGGTGCTTAAAAAAATCACCCCTTTGTTGGGGTTGTCTCTTTAGTAGTGGACCATGTGACTGTGACATAAATTGTATTGGGCCATATGTTGTGAGTCTAACTCGGAGCGACCTGGCATCTTTCTAATCTTTGGCTTAATATTTCATTTTAAGAAACCTATAGTAATGCATCAACTAGGGCAGACTGCTATTATTCTTCAAGTACATGTGAAAGATAAAATTTTAGCTGTTGTTGGTTCCTTTATATAACTCTGCGGCTTGGTTAACTGACATGAATGTTTACTCAAGAGAATGTCTGGTCACAGAAATAGCATTTCGCATTTAAAAAGCAACAAACACTTTTGATTATCTTAGGAATACTTATTAACTCCTTATTAAGGTCTGCACAAACACTTGGGTTTATCGTGCATTTGTACTAATCTACTTTTTTATTTGGCGGAAACATACTATTTTAGCCGCATAAATACTCAACTTTCACTAAAAAGGTCTTCATTAAATTCTCACAGAGTTAGCTGGAAATTGTGTACACCAAATAGAGAGGTTTTAGAAAAAGCAGAAATCTTATCATTTCATATAACGCTGGATTCCTATCAGCTGAATTGAACTGGCCATTTAATACGGATAGGTGGTGATCATGATGATGATGATGATGATAGTGATGATCATGGCGTTAAAGGAAAAATATGTTCATGATTTTTTTTTTCTTTTGTTATAACTTGTAAAATTTCTGAAATACGATTCAGTAGACTTTTTTCAACTTGAAATGCATTGTTGAACCTATAACTTTATTTTGACTGGCTACGTAACCAATTGCGTTCAACCTGATACATCTGCTTTCCAGTTAAGTAATTCTTTTAATCATAGTGCAAGATAAAACGAAGTTACTAATGCGTTTTTCTTCATATTTTCTTGATTAAAGTACCATGAAGTTGTTTAAGCAATTTATGCGCTAAAGTTGTAACGTCTTATTTCCCTTCATCACTTCTGCCAATGTAATCAGCATATTCTTTCTCATCCGCCTCATCGTCAACAACACTTTTATTATATATATTACTTGCACAATATCAAATAATTATAATTTCAGAAGTAAAGTTGGCGATGTCAAAATATAAATTAATTCGAAGAAAATTTTTTATTTATATATTTCATAAAATTAATGATGTAAATACAAAACAGAATTGATTTTAAAAGTGTCAAAGCATAAGAAATATAGCTGACTATTTTTTTTTAAAGTCTGCTTTAGATCTGAATAAATGAAATGTTGCAAGTTTATCAATAACAGCGATGAATATGTCGAGGTTAGCTCTTTTGATTTCAAAATATTTTTTTCAATTAAACTGTTCAATCTATTAAAATATAAAAGATTTGGCTGCATAGACTTCTATTGACTCTAAATAAATCATTATATAGCAAATTTAGGACCCGAATGTACTAATTATGAAACTTGTTTCAAAATTATTAGTTATAAAAACAAAGGTAAATGACAGATAATATCCAGTTCTTTATTTTAAAAAATGCTAACTCAGTGGAGGAAAATTTATATGTCATATATTCTTGAATTATAACAAATATACAGAAAAAGGATAAAGACGCATATCTCTGTATGTGTGGAAGTAGTTTGGTAATTAGCTAAGTAGGTACGTACGTGTGGATGGATTATTCACGCTAAGTAACATTCTCTTGTACAACTTTTGTGTTGATAACGAAAACGCTGAGCATATCATGGAAAATAAATTATTGCAAATTTAGAACATTTAAATGCTGAAATTGTTTTGACTTCATGTAGTTAGACGATGTTTGTGTGTCTGTGTGTGTCTCGCCAATATCGCTTGACAACCGATGCTGGTGTGTTTACGTCCCCGTACCTTAGCGGTTCGGCAAAAGGGACCGATAGAATAAGTACTAGGCTTACAAAGAATAAGTTAAGTCCTGTGGTCGAGTTGCTCGACTGAAAGCGGTACTCCAGCATGACTGAAACAAATGAAAGAAACAAGAAAAACCTTAATCGAATTTTCAGCACCGTCTCTTAGTAGCTTCACAGAAGCAGAGCTACGAATTTGCATATCTTTAGTATATAACGCTTTGCTTAATATCAGTTGGCTTGCATGAACGAAAGATGGAGGTCTCTATGTGTTAGCTCGACGTGTTACAAATATATGTATCATTTACAAGAAAAAATGTTTTGTCGGCATTTTAAAAATTGCAACTCAAAACAATGCTGAGTGAGGGCTGACCTAAACACCAAATAGCAAAACCGAGTGTCTAAACCACTACCGCTTTTACTACTACAAATAAGTTGTGGGTGTAGTGATGGTGTAGCGGTGGTGGTGGTGGTGGTAGGTGTAGTGGTATTGCATATCATTTCAAACCTTTAACACAAGTGCTGCTACCATTACCTCAAAGATAATAACAACGAAAATACTATAACATGAACACAGTCTAATCACCGCTACTGCCACCACCAACACTAACACACCCACTAAAGCCATCACCTTGTTCTGGTGGTCGTAGTGGAAGGGGTGATGGTGGTATTGCTGCTAACGTTACAGTCGGGAGCAACACCTCTATCACCACCACGACAATCGCATCTCACTGTTATCACCAGACAATAGTAGATTCCTATTCTCATTAATTTTGTTGTTTAGCTTCTAGTGACTTCACACCCAGCAATGATTTGAGGGATATTTCTCTGCTATTTTTCACAAGTCGATCGAACAACCACCCTTTTTAGATGGCGGTGATCTGAGGGAAATTTAGTTATTGCTTTTAGCAGGCATAACACTCTTATATAGGTCTCTTGCGACGGACACAGAGGGCAATTCAAATCTTGGCATGTGGACATCTAGTTGTCAGGAAGAAATTCAAATTCAGTTTTTTGAGATGTCAGAACTTTTACTTATTTCTCTGAAAATATTATTAGTTGCATCGGAAACTGTGTGTGTAGGCATTTTCGAAAATGGAATATGAACGTGAAATATACCATCATCGCATTCACTATCTCCTCATTCTTTTCATCATCCTCCAAGCAGGTTCTCATTATTATCTTCCTCCTTCTCCTTATCATCGATATCATTCTCGTTGTGATACTCCTCGTTTCCACCTCCTCTCCTCTCCTCCCTCACCTCCTCTTCTATGCTCTTCCACCTCCTCTCCTCTCCTTCTTCCACCTCCCCCTCTTCATCATCACCATCATCATCCAACAACAACTTCGTTGTTCCTTTATACAGTACCATCATTGCTGTGGCTTTTACTGTATCCAAGACTCTGTGGTTGTAAGCATCAAGGTTCCTCATGTTTCTTTCCGGTTTAATATTCTGACAAATTTGGAATTGATGCCATCATTATTGTTGAAGGCATCCTAGTGAAGAAATGCCTATCCTTTTTTAATCTAGGCACAAGGTCCGACATTTTGGGGTAGTGGGGCCAGTCCATTGGATCCACCCCAGTATGCCTCTGGTACTTAATTTATCGACCCTGAAAGGGTGAAAGGAAAATTCGACCTCGGTGGACTCAGAACACAAAGAAAGATGGAATACCGATAAACATTTCGCTCGGCATGCTAACGATTCGCACAATAAGATACAAGATAATAAAGAATCACTAGTTACTACACAGAGTCCGATGGGAAATTTGAAATTATACAATATTAACATGACATACTACTACACAAAGATAATGTTCCATCGACGGGCCGATCGGGCACGTCTCCGAAACGGCTCGTCGATGGAACATTATGTTTGCGTATTAGTATGTCATGTTGATGAATAATTTCAAAATTTCCACCGGACTCTGTGTAGTAACTACTGAATCTTTATTACCTTCGTGCGAATAAATAATTATCGTGTGAATTATTAATTTAATAAGTCTCATATTATGTTGTTGTATTATATTTTATCTGTGTATTTATATACATGAGTATTTTTGAATATCTTCAAATATCTACGAATTTTATCTTATATCATACCGACGTTTTATATATATTTTTATATCTATTTGTATATCTATTTATGTATTTATATATCTATAATGCCAACGTATTTTTTAAATATTTAAAAAAATATATTTAAATATTTGTGAATCTTTAAATATTAAATATTTATCTGTTCATATACTTGTGTGTTTTGATACTGTATTATCAGGAACTTTATATTGATTTATTTCAAGAAGCCCTTCGTGTATATATATATATAAATATATATAAGTCTGTATATATCTGTTTGGAACGTATGCTCGTTTCTAATTAATAATTCTTAATACGGGTTTCGGATTTTGGCACACGGTCTGAAATTTCAGGGATGGAGTAAGTTGATTACATCTACCCCACCCAGTTAGTGCTCAACTGGTACTTATTTTACCGACGCTGAATAGATAAAAGGCTAGATCTACCTGGGCGTTAGATTAACCCCGGAATGTTAAGACGGACCAAACGTTGCTAAGAATTCTGCCAGCACGTGCTTTAATTGCGTTGTTGAAATTGGTTTTTAAACTATTAAGCTGGCAGAATTTGCCGTTTATCTTTACGGGGTCGATAACATAAAAAGCAGTTTAGTACTGGAGTCGATCTAATCGACTTACTCTCACCCTTGAAATTGCTGTCACTGTACCAAACTTTGAAACCAATATTAGTAGTCAGCATTTCGTCCACCAATAAATTGTGAGTTCATATTTTACCGTAGTCCATTTTGCCTTTTATCATTCAGGCATCGATGAAATTAGAACCAGTTGAACACTGGGGGCGATTTAATCGACTTAGACCCTCTATCAAACCTACTAGCCTTTTGCTGAATTTTGAAACCAATATTAGAGTGATATCATGATAATCTACTTGTTGAATCGTTAGTGTACCCAGATTATTGCCCAGAGGTTTTTTTTCTAGCTCCTCTCACTTTTTAGATCAAATACGCTCGCAATTAACTTTGCATTTCATTCCCACCGATTCGGTAAAAATTTAGTTCCAGGGAAGTGAGTGAGTCCTTATAATCAAATAACTACCCGCCATGAAAAAGAAAAAAGAAGAGAAAAACATGGCAGTCTTATTTCAAATTTTCAAACAATATTAAAATGTTATCTCATATGTATGTACAGATGAATCTATAATAATATTCCGTACATTTACAATCACGAAGCATTCATACATTCATACCTGATAAGAAAAACGCTTACAAACAAAACACTATTATATATCGTCGGAGTTTTGTACGAGCACAGATACAATCTTGTTCATGCAAAATCGCAAATAACGTAAACAAAAGACCTAGGTGGCAATATCTCCTGGCTTTTGCAGAAAGCTAGTCATTGTAAACCAGTTTTTGTTTTGTTAAGAATGTGTGTTCACAATGCCAGGACTTAATCGATAGTTTGTTTCCAGTGGTGGAAGCGATCGCTGCGGGCTGCAGTTATAGACTCTTAATATTTAGGTAGAAGGCTTCGTTGCTATAATGTTTTCTTGATATGTTTAATGAGTGGGAAATCCTAAGCATCAATCACGTTTCACGCTGTGATATCTCTGAATGGATTATGCCAGATGGCTATAAAATATACTGCTTGAAAACGCGGTATGTAGCACTTACGGTTACCATAATCGCTCATCGATCTCAATGCACTCGGGGTAATATCTAATTTAAAATCCCTTATTGCTATATAATATTGATAATCAATACATTAATATTATTTCTTAAGAAACGTATAGTAACATTTACATATTTTTTCAAAACTTCACGTTTGATTTAAGAGACCCATTGCTAGTTTTGCTTTCATCAAAGCACTTTATAGAACTGCACATGCTGATCAGATTTTATTGATAATCATAATCCTATTGCAGAAATTCCTATGAGGCAATTTAAGTGTATTGACGTGCATATTGCTGAAATTAGTTTTGAAAGTAGATTCAAATGTATCAGTATAAAAGGTCAATCACTTAATTTAATTCGTAGGAATATAATTTATTAACCGGATGTCAAACTGAAATAATTTGCTACGAATTAAAACAGACACATTGAGCGATCTTTCATTGTATTACAAAGTGCAATAACGACAAATCGAATAATAGTGAATCGTTCATGTAATAAAAACTGGAGTAACATTTCAATTAAATAATTTGTGCCTTATTATATCCTCGTGAGGTACTTGAAATGTTAAGTGATGTGCTTAAACGGTTATAACATTAAATTAATTGTATTTATTAATTTCACCAATAAATTTACATCATCCTTAATGCCACAGTTTCGTCTCAGATAATAATTTGCTCCTTACTTCAGAGCGGATAAAGACACTTGAAAAGAAAACTGAAAAAATGAAGAAAAAACCTTAATATAGTATTATACCGAGTTTGTATAATACGCTTCCTAAAGAGTCAATTTTATTTAACAGCTAGAAACTTAGAGGGAAAATTGTTATAGGAAAGATGTACATGCATGAATATTAGAAAACACACACACACACACACAGTGTTAGATTGAAAAACACGCAACTGGGGGAAATTGCCACCAACCACTCCAAATATAATATTGCACTTGGGTTCACAACCTAGGTCTTCCGGTAAATATAATACTGAACGAACAGAGTTTTTTTCGTAAGTAAATGCAAATATTCCTTAATATTGGTTTCAAATTTAAACACAATGCCAGGTATTTCTTGAGAGAGATTAAGTCGATTGCATTAACCCCACTTCTCAATTGGTATTTATTTTATCGTCACCGAAAGGATGAAAGGCAAAGTTGACTTGGGTGGAATTTGAAATCAGGTTAACACGGATGACATTCAGCTAAGCATTTTATCCAGTGTGCTAATGGCTCTACCACGTTACCACCTGACAACTATTCCTTAATATTAAACATACCCTCTTACAACTGTAGTAGTTTAAGTAGCAATGAAATAACTGGCGTTAAAGCGGCGAGGTAGCAGAAACGTTAGCAATCCGGGCGAAATGCGCAGCTGTATTTCGTCTGCAGTTACGTTCTGAGTTCAAATTCCGCCGAGGTCGATTTTGCCTTTCATCCTTTCGGGGTCGATAAGTTAAGTACCACTTACGCACTGGGGTCGATATAATCGACTTAATCCGTTTGTCTGTCCTTGTTTGTCCTCTCTGTGTTTAGCCCCTTGTGGGTAGTAAAGAAATAGGTATTTCGTCTGCTGCTACGTTCTGAGTTCAAATTCCGCCGAGGCCAACTTTGCTTTTCATCCTTTCGGGGTCGATTAAATAAGTACCAGTTACGCACTGGGGTCGATGTAATCGACTTCATCCGTTTGTCTGTCCTTATTTGTCCCCTCTGTGTGTAGACCCTTTTGGGCAGTAAATAAATAGAAATAGGTATTTCGTCTGCCGCTACGTTCTGAGTACTGGGTTCGATGTAATCGACTTAACCCCTTTGTCTGTCCTTGTTAGTCCCCTGTATGTTTAGCCCCTTGTGGGCAATAAAGAAATAAGAAACGTTAGCACGCCGGGCGAAATGCTTAGCGGAATTTCGTCTGTCTTTAACTTCTACGTTCAAATTCCGCCGAGGTCCACTTTGCCTTTCAGGGTCGATGAATTAAGTACCAGTTGCGTACTGGGGTCGATCTAATCGACTGGCCTCATGCTCCCCAAAACTTCGGGCCTTGAAATCAGAGTAGAATAGAATAAAATAACTGGCGTTAAAACGGTCCACAATTATTTGTAATGAAGATACATTTGATTTAATAGAATATGATTTTATATTTGAAAACTGTTCTAGGAAATGAAATTGTTTCCGAATTTGTGTGTAGTAGTATGATAGTTATACACCGTGCTAAAGATACGTCTTCAATTTCATTCCACTATTTTATTTAATGAGAAGCACACAATTATAATAAATGAATTGAAACATTAACTAAGAAGTCCAAAGTTTAAGTACACCTGAAAATAATTTAATTTTATTTGAAGTTATTGTTTACTCGTAGATAGAAATTCATTATGTTAATGGAACCCAGAGTATTCAGAAGAAATACAGACTTTCAAATGCTGGAACTGGAGTGGATGTTTTAAAGAGATGGCATCAGGTTTTTTGATTAACTGAGTCATGATACTAAAGGTGTAAAAATATTTGGCTGGCACTGTTTGAAATCGTAGCATAAATCACCAAACACAATTGGTTTTGGATATTGAATGTTCTTTCTGTTTTGTATTCCACAAGTATCATTCCCTAGAAAGGAAAGTATAAGTCTTACTTATATAGGAACTGCAAACTTCGGTATTGACAATTAGAAGGTTTGAAGGGGAACTGACCCTCAAGCTATATTCACAATAAACCATTGGAAAAAGCATGACTTTTGGATAGAATGCGCAACATAGTTTTTTTTACTGTGACACGCTCAAAACATACGTCAGATTTTACTTAAATATGGGGTTTTGTATTTCTCCATTTGTTTTTGATCTCAGCACAAAAAAGCGGTAACTAATAGAGGATTGCTATTTTTGGAAATGGATCAAATTGACTTAGTCTAAAACTGCCTTAAACTTATTCTTGCTGTGTAACAAGCATTTTATTGAGCAAATCGGTTTCCATTATCCTCCAAGTGTTGGATGTTGTGCCTCTTCACGAAAGGAGATGGAAAATTGCCAAAACTCCTTTTTCATGGTCCTTACTAGAATTAGGTAAATAGGTCGCAGAGGATCAAACTTCATCGTAGGAAACAATTCATCTTCGCACCCGGTTGCAGACATATCAAATGGAATGCTTTGATTTATAGGACTCGGATTTGCTTCAAAATTGTCTTGTTCATAAAAACGTTGAAGGCAACTGTCAGTCTTTTATCCTGTCCAGGCAGATAACAAGAGAAAGGGAGAATAAAAGAAAAGATGGAGAAGAGAGAAAAATAAGAATGGAAGAGAGAGAGAGAGAGAGGGGGAAAGAGAGAGACAAAGATAGACGGACAATGAGAAACTAAGGAAAACAACACGTGAGAATGGCCAAGTCTTCCATCAGGAGCATGAAAGTGCGTTCAATAGTAAAACATAGATTCAACTCTGTGGTGCAAAAAGAGAAGAGAAATGTTAACTTTTACCAGAATAAAAATTGAAAAGAGGGGGTAATTTCAACTCGTAACTAGAGAAAGAGTGAAGAACAGAAAGAACTTATGAATTCATTGGAAGAGAAAAAGAATAAAAAACACTTGAATTTCCGTAGCTGTCAATAATGAGCTTCAAGAGGGGGAGGGCAGTAATATACAGTTTTAGCAATATGGTGGAACATAAGTGAAATATCGTAGCGACTAAGAAAAGAAAGATGCGGGTTTAGATCTACAGAATAAAACCTCTATAACTGAAATGTTAAAAAGTATCGAGAGAATCCAGATTTCGACCAACAAGTCCTAAAGCAGAAGCATTATTAAACACGATTGTACAAATGACAAAATTTCCATGTTGTACAAATCATAAATATATGCATTCAGATGGACAATATCAACAGAAATTGAACGTTGTGCATATAAAGCTCTTTAGGTTTGATTGTGGCTTGTATGAAAAATCTACTGAATTTGTCAGTAGACATGAAAGTAGAAAGAACTTACCATAAAAGAAGAGCTTATCGCTACTATGCAATGATAAGATTATTCATGCCTCCCATAATAAGGATAATAAACGTTAACTCTGTGTTGTGTTGTGTAATTTCAAACATGTATGTTCAAAATTACCTCTCTAAAGATATAGCTATTATAATGAAAAGCTTCACATATTCCTGATTATTTTGGTTAAGTCATGTGAGATTGGAAAATTGAACGTGGTAAATCACTTAGCATAAGTGCTCTTCTGAGTAACATATATATCCTTAAATCCTGAAAAATATCTTTAAATATTCATCTCTCAAATACCTATAGTGTACAATATTATCTCTATACAATGCATGGAATTATATCACCTGTTATAAGAACATAATTACTGATAAAAGGAGTGGTGATTTATTTTCTATTAATTTCTATTATCTTAGCAATTATGAAAAGAATGTTAAATGTGAAAGGCATTCTTACAGAGGAAACAGAATTTCATTTGTATTAAATCCTCGAGTGAGAAAACAATGTTTAAATTTTAACTTAAAATATACTAACTTTTATATTAAATGATATAATTAACTTATTCAGTTTTATGAGCGAGTTTGGTTCTGAATAACACAAATTTCCCCAGCAATATCCTCAAATTCACTATTGCCTTCTAACTGTCGGACGCGAGATTTGTGACGAAGCTCCTTATACATACACACGCGCGCACACACACACAAACACAAACACACACACGCACACACACACATACACACACACACACATACACACACACACACACACACACACACACACATATATATATATATATAATGAGCTTAATAAGCTGACCAAGATACTCACATGGAATGTGACCAGACGAGGTTCGTTTTCCGACATATTCCCACATGGGTGTCCATTCAGTTCTTCCGTCAGTATTATCCTGTTGCTGAAGAAAATCATCAACAGCAGATATGAGATCATCAATACTGCGATATAGTTTCCTAGCCAAGTGTGTTCTAGTGTTGTGAAACAGATATATTCAGATGCGTCCAGGTACTAGAACAGCGTAATCATCCAATTCAGAGTCACAGTCATGCAGAGCAGCTATTGAGATCAAGGACTTGCCGAGGTCGACTTTGCCTTTCATCCTTTCGGGGTCGATTAAATAAATACCAGTTACGCACTGGGGTCGATATAATCGACTTAATCTGATTGTCTGTCCTTGTTTGTACTCTGTGGTTAGCCCCTTGTGGGCAGTAAAGAAATAGGTATTTCGTCTGTCTTTACTTTTTGCGTCCAAATTCCGCCGAAGTCCACTTTGCCTTTCATCCTTTCGAGGTCGATAAATTAAGTACCAGTTACATACAGTGGTCGATCTAATCGACTGGCCCCCTCCCACCAAATTACAAGCCTTGTGCATAGAGTAGAAAGGAATATGTTTACGTTGACAAAGATTAAAATTACGTATCCGTTTTACTATATGAACAGCGCTTGAAATTATGGGGGAGTTTATTCAACAATTTCATCAACCGCAATACTTGACTGGTACTTATTTTCTCGAACCCAAAAGAATGCAAGACAAAAAGACCGCAGCAGAATTGGAACCCCGAATGTAAAGTCGGAAGAACTAAAATGATGTGTAGTGGAGAGCCTGAAAATCTAAGGTATCACACCTCCTTCGCAGTTGATTTAGATACATTATATATGAAGTTAGAAACAAGGTTCAACCTGAATACCTACCAGAAATGTTTTTCTGATAGCATTAAAATTGTATGGAATAATTCTTGAGCAATCTTGCAAGGAGATTTAACATACAATACTTATATGTTTGATTTTACATGTATGTGAAATTTCCTTTCACACTTGCCACTCAACTCGAGAATGTTATCAACTTATAAAATATATATTTATGGCTTCAAACTGAACACATATAGAATTTTCGCTTGAAGAAATATTCTCCGTATTGTTCTGGCATCGAAGTAAAGCGACTATGCTCAGACACATATCTAACGATATATTACAGAGGCAGCTGAAATCATCTCACTTTCTTTTGTATTATATATAAACGTTCTGATAGAATTTCCCAATGGTGATATTACAGAACGGAGTTAGAAATTATAGTTTTTTCTTAAAAGTACATGATATCGCAGCATAAGCTAATGTTTCTAATTATTTCCAAAAGCCACGTGAATTATTTTCTTCCATATTATATTGAAACCGGTCTCTGATATGTACTATTGAAAAAATACTACATTATTACACTACTTCTGGGAATCCAGATATTTGATAGAAATCATTCTGGGTCATAACGGTATGTTTCCATTGATTTTAAATCTGCTTTTTCTCCTAAGTCTCTAAGTAGTTAGTAAAGTAGATATCGTTGAAATTGTAAAGGCAATGATTAATAGCCTTCCATGGGCGCCCTATTACACATTGAAACATTCAGGGTACGATGTGCTTCATTATTATTTACAAAACCACATAGCTAATATAAATAACTGATGGAAGCGGTTGAAGCGTACTGAGTTTGTGCCGGATTGTGTTGCTGAGTTCATTTATTCGACAAATCGCATCCATGACGGAAGTTCTTATGCCAAGCTTAAGTGTTTTTGCCCATGCCATAAACTATACACAAGAATATAATTGAATTTAAATACATAGGCACAGGGGTGGCTGTGTGGTAAGAAAATTGTTTCCCAACTACATGGTTCCGGGTTCAGTCCCACTGTGTGACACCTTGGGCAAGTGTCTTCTACTATAGCCTCGGGTCGATCAAATCGTTGTGAGTATATTTGGTAGAGGGAAACTGAAAGAAGCCCGCCGTATTTACACATGCACACACATATTTATATATATACACACTCGCACACAGACACGACAGAAGTAAATAGACACCCCATAATACATCGTTTTATGTTTATTCTAACTTTTAAAGGTTTATATTTTTATTAATTGTCATTTTTATGTTTCAGGTTCTATATGTGACTGTTTAATCACGCCAAGTACAAAAGGAGCCTTGGAACTGTCAAATATGTCGTACTGTGGTTCATTCTGAAGATGGACTTAGCGCAAAATCGCAGCAAACCTTGAGATCTCGCTTTCTACAATTAATTGAGTGATTGTGCAATCCACTAGAGAGGAGTAGGAGTCCACATCACCTCGCCCAGTTTGACCAAGGTCCTCTCACAGGACCCTTCTCTTTGCTAAGAGAAGTATGGAGGGTAATACTCGTTGCAAGGTCTCTGACATACAAGAGAACATGTTGATGTCAGTACCAGAACAGCTGTCACAAATTTGGAAACTATGGCAGAACAGCAAGAAGGAAGCCACTTCTTCGGCCAGCCAACATCAAGCGGAGAGAAGGTTGGGCCAGTGAGATGGTGGAGAGACCACTAACATCTTGCGACACTGTCATATTCTCTGATGAGGCCAGATTTATTGCATTTCCCGACAGTGGTTGGATTTAGATCTGGAGACGACTCCGTGATCAAGAATTTGATGTGAAAATATTGCAGCCAACGATGTAACACGACAGCTGTTCTGTGATGGTCTGGGGAGCAATTTAGAGCAATGGTTGGCCAGAGATAGTGGACTGTGAGAGAAATATAAACTCAGATAAATACGTGTCCACATTGCAGAAAGGACTCCTTTCCATTCCTCTCCTTTTGTTGGAATGATTAAAGAAGGCATTTTTATTTATGGAAGATGGGGTTCCTTCTCACACGGATACAAAGAACCAAAATTTGTTGGATAAGAATGGCATTAAAAAGCTTCCATGGCCAGGCCAGTCGCCAGAACAAGAAAGCAACTTCAAAGCCAAA
Source organism: Octopus sinensis (assembly GCF_006345805.1). Lineage (NCBI taxonomy): Eukaryota > Metazoa > Mollusca > Cephalopoda > Octopoda > Octopodidae > Octopus > Octopus sinensis. The sequence goes on along the minus strand of NC_043003.1, from coordinate 68,025,680 downwards.
GATTTTGCGATTATTGCCTAAAACTAGGCAGGAAAAGCCCCAAGAGAATAGTCGTCATCAGATCAGTAGCATGCCTTATAGGATCCTTGCATTGAAAAATGCTACGTGTATGTCTACTAAATGTTAAATATTCACATTATAACAATTAATGAATAATTTGAATGTATAATTTCAGATTTCAATAACTTTTGACGATCATCAGCGTGTCTATTTACTTCTGTCATTTTTCTATATATATCATACATGGTCTGATCAATAGGTATACGGACTGTTGCCATAGTAACGAATCTAAGGCATATAGAGTAAAGCCGCTTGGCACAGATTGACCTTGATTGCTGTTGTACACATACACTAATTTAGAACGTTCTAGCTCACTTTCACTGATTACAGCAGTGTTCGGAAGGAAGGTGTGTATCGTGTGGTTGACTTCAATAGAGAAAGTGGAGCAGAGATTCTGCATCAAATTTTGCCTAAAACCTGCTCAGAGTCCCACGCAAATTTGCAAAAAATGTATAGAGAATAATGTATTAGCGGCGCATAAGTGTATGAGGGGTTCAGACGTTTCCAAGATGGCGTAAAAAATGTCGGTAGTGACAAATGTTCTATGAGACAAGCAACCAGCCGAATTGAGAAAAACTGTGTGGAGAATTAGGCGAATCATCATCCATGAGTTATCAGAGGATGTGCATATTAGTTACGGTTCAGTTCAGTCCATAATCACTGAAAATTCAGGTATGAGACATGTGTATGCCAAGTTTGTGCCAAAACTGCTTTTAGCTGAGCAAGAAGATACTCGGGTTTCAGTTGCACGAGATCTCCTTGATTGCATTGAGAACAGTGAAAACTTTATGAAAACGGTCATAACGGATGATGAATCGTGGGTCTATGGCTATGACCCCGAAACAAGGGCTCAGTCGTCGGAGGAAAAGACACCCAACCTGTCCAAGACCTAAGGAAGCACGAATGAGCCGAAGCAATTTGAAGACATTGTTTACAATAAATATCTCAAATCACATCCCAAACACGCAACAACCACCGCAACCGCTACCAAACACACACAGTTGATCGGACCGTGGAAGTCACAGCATCCAGACAATATAGACCCCACACACATTCACCTAACAATAGGTCAACTACTAAAACAAATGAAACAACTAACAATAAAAGGCCTCGCTTATCACGCACCCTACGCAATAAGTTAAATAACACTCATTTATCTAACAATTTAGATAGTTCCATCCCCAGACCCCCTAAAAAAGTGGCGGTCGCTCTATTTTATGGCACACGCCGCCATTCTCTCTTAACGTTAAGAACCTAGCTAAATCGTTCTTTAGAATACTTGACTCTAACTTCCCTCGACAACATAAATGAAACTATCTTATTCAAACTCACCTAACTTTGAATCTATTGTAGCAGCCTCGAGTAAGCAAAAGCTCTCTCTTTACTATCAAAACTCACATGACAACAACTCTACTAATAAAAATAATCAACACACATACATATCTAGCATAGATACTATCACACCTAGTAATAACCGCAACCCAACCCATTCTTCCGAAATGCCCAGAATACCACCACAATTTCTAATGCCCTGACAAATAGCAGAAGTAACAGTAACAATAGTAGTAATGGTGGTAATAGTAATGATAGCGTTAATAACGATATTGGTAATAATGATGATGATGATGGTGATGATGATGATGATGATGATGATGATGATGATGATGAAGATGATGATGACGATGATGACGACGACGATGATGATGATGATGATTATGATGATGATGATAGTAATGTAGAGAATAGAGCTTCAATACTATAAGGAGGTTTCAGTAATATAGATCAGTCATAACATGAATTCTGGGGTGATTCAAAATGTCTTGTTTAGTACAGGGAGACTACAGGGCTCAGCAGTATTCGAAATGTGACCGTATGAAGGAGGAGAAAAAAGAAATGATGACACCCTCTTCTCTGGACCGGATGGTTCTTAGAATCCAGTAGTTCATTCTACGAGCTATATCGACCTTATTGGTGATGTCAGTACTCCAGCCGAGATTATCGTCAGCAATTACTTCTAGGTCTCTGATATCATTTAATAGTGTGAGTGGTTCCCTTGAAAGAAGAGAATATGGCCGATTTAGCATAGACTTTCTTCGAAAATGCATCAGCCCACATTTTCTCACGTTTATTTGTATTTTGTCTTCATATATATGTGTGTATATGTTTATATATATATATATATATATATATATATGGACGCTACGGGTTACCTCTGCCGGTGGGAGGGACTTCTATTGGTTAGCTACTGCCCACCTCAAGCTGGGCAGCCCCCAGTTAATAAGGTGCTGACCCGCCACAAGCCGCCTGTTCCATTGGGTGCTTGGAGCTAAGAGTACGACTCGAAAAGCGGCCTGCAACCTCTGCACCAGGCAAGCAACTAAAATTCAAGAAAACACCAGTTCTGCAGTTGGCAAGCTGGAATGTCAGGACCATGTGTCCTGGAATATCTGACGATCTTCTCAGTATTGAAGACACAAGGAAAACGGCCATCATTGACCGTGAACTAAAGAGCTCAACATAGATATTGCTGGGCTGCAGGAGCAAGACTTCCCTCAAACCGCAGACTCAAAGAGCAGGACTTCACCTTCTTTTGGCACGGAAGAGATCCAGAAGAACCTCGTCAACATGGCGTTGGCTTTGCAGTGAGAACTCACTACTCTCCTCAATAGAACCACCATCGGGAGGCACTGAGCGTATCCTCTCACTGCGCCTCTCGACTTCTTCTGGCTCAGTACATCTACTCAGCATCTATGCTCCCACTCTCTACAGCTCAGAGAAGACCAAGGACCAGTTCTACAAAGATCTCAACTGTGTCCTAGAAAAATATACCAACGACTGAAAATATCTACCTTCTAGGGGATTTTAACGCTCGCGTGGGATCTGACATGATTCGTGGCCCATTTGTGTTGGACACTTGGTATTGGCAACATGAATGACAATGGTCAGAGACTACTCGAATTCTGCACAATACCACAACCTGTGCATCACAAACACATTCTTTACCAGAAGCCATCCCACAAGGCATCCTGGAGACATCCAAGATCTCACCACTGGCATCAGCTGGATCTCATCATTACACACGAGATCCTTTCTGAGTTCCACGCTATTGACCCGCAGTTACCACAGTGCGGATTGTGACACAGACCACTCACTAATTAGAAGCAGGGTGAGGATTCTCCCTAAAAAAGTCCATCGCTCCAAGAAAGTGGGCCGACCACGCATCAACACCGCCAGAACCTCGGACCCTACACTGCGAAAATGTTTTGCTGCTTCTATCAAGGTTGCCCTCAGTAGCTGCCCAACCTCCTCTGCTGAAAGTAGGTGGGACTATATCAGGAAGCCTTGTATACGACATCATTGGATACTTTCGGCATGAGAGAAAGGCAAAACCCAGATTGGTTCAATGCTGGGCTCTCAGAGCTGGAGCCAGTTATCGAAGCAAAGCGTGCAGCTCTGGTGCAATACAAGAGTGACTCTTCTACAGAGTCACTCGAAGAACTCAGAAAGGCACGAAATAAAAACCCAACTGACAGCCAGATGCTGTGCAAATAGGTATTGGCAGGAAATCTGTCAGAGTATCCAGTCAGCTGCTGACAGGGGCGACACCCGTGGGATGTATGCTGGTTTGAAGAAGGCCCTCGGTCCATCCGCAACCAAGTCAGCCCCTCTGAAATCAACTACTGGAGATCTCATCAGGGATCAAGGCAGGCAAATGGATAGATGGGTGGAGCACTACCAGGATCTCTACTCACGGGAGACCACAGTGGCTGAGGCTGCAGTCGAGAGTGTCAAGATTTTGCCAGTCATGTGCGAACTTGACAGTCCGCCATCTATAGCAGAGCTCACCAAGGCTGTTGACTCCCTAGCAAGAAATAAGGCTCCGGGAAAAGACGGCATCCCCTCAGAGATCATCAAAGCCGGCAAAAACACCATCCTGCTTCGGCACCTTGATGAGCTTCTGTATCAGTGCTGGGAAGAGGGTACAGTCCCTCAGGATATGCGGGATGCCAACATCATTACGCTCTACAAAAACAAAGGTGACCGTGGTGATTGTAACAATTACCGTGGTATATCCCTTCTAAGCACTGTTGGAAAGACCTTTGCCCGCGTTATCCTGGCCAGGCTACAACTACTTGCTTCTCGAATCTATCCGGAATCGCAGTGTGGCTTTAGAAGAAGCAGATCAACTATCGATATGATATTCTCCATACGCCAACTTCAGGAGAAGTCCAGAGAGCAGAAAATGCCATTATATATGGCCTTCATTGATCTAACAAAGGCTTGACTCGGTAAGCAGAACAGGCCTCTTCCTCCTGCTCCAAAAAATCGGATGTCCACCAAAGCTGCTGAGGATCATCAAGTCTTTCCATGATGACATGCAAGGCACCATACAGCACAACGGTTCAACATCAGCCGCCTTCCAAATAAAAAACGGGGTAAAGCAAGGCTGTGTCCTCGCTCCTACATTGTTTGGCATCTTCTTCTCACTCTTGCTGTCACATGCCTTTCAGACATCAGATGATGGAGTGTTTCTGCACAGTAGAAGTGACGGGAAACTGTTCAATCTCTCGCGCCTGCGTGCCAAGACCAAAATCAGAAATGTCCTGATCAAGGAGATGTTATTTGCTGATGATGCCGCTCTGGTAACACACACAGAAGAAGCCCTCCAAAGGCTCATTAACTGTTTTGAGCAAGCATGTAACGACTTTGGCTTAGCTATCAGCCTTAAGAAGACCAACATCATGGGCCAGGCTACATCGGACATCCCAAACATACTAATTGGAGACCACAGATTACAAGAGGTGGAGAAGTTTACCTATCTGGGCTCTACCGTCACCTACAACCTATCCCTTGACGCTGAGCTCAATATACGCATTGGCAAGGCAGCTGCTGCGATGGCCCAACTCTCCAAACGGGCTTGGGACAACAATAAGCTGACCAAGACCACAAAAATGAAGATCTACCAGGCATGTGTACTCAGCACTCTACTGTATGGAAGCGAGACCTGGACGCTATACACACACCAAGCGTCGCCTAAACATCTTTCACCTGCGCTGCCTCCGAAAAATCCTCCACATCAAATGGCAGAATCATATCCCCAACAAAGATGTCCTCAGGCAAGCAGGAATACCAAGCATGTTTGCACTCCTCACACAAAGACGTATGAGATGGCTTGGGCATGTTAGCCGTATGAAAGATGGCAGAATCCCCAAGGACATACTCTACGGAGAGCTTGCTAGGGGCACTAGGTCTGTGGGAAGACCGTTCTTACGTTACAAGGATGTCTGCAAAAGTGATATGAAGGCCTGCAACATCAACATTAGCGGTTGGGAGGCAGTCGCCGGCAACCGTGGAGAATGGCGACGTACAGTAAAAGAGGGTATACAGAGGAGTGACAGAGAGAGAGAGGAGAAATGGAAAGAAAGGAAGAGACATAAACAAGAGACCATGGCACTACAACCAGCCAGGAACAGTCTTCGCTACATTTGCAGTACCTGCCAGAGGGAGTGTTTGTCCAGGATAGGACTACACAGCCACAGCAAGAAATGTAACAGGAAATAAAATATAACAGCCGGACTAGACCTAGAAAAAAAAAAAATGCGCAACTCCATTGTCTCCCGAGACAGAAAGGATGCCAAACAAACAAACAATATATATATATATATATATATATATATACACATATGTGTGTGTGTGTTTCTATCTGTTTATATATTTTTTATATATGTATATATGTTTTTAAATATATATGTATATACATTTATTTTTGTGTCGTGTTTGTCCATCCCATCATTGCTTGATGACAGATATTGATGTGTTTACACCCTCGTAACTTAGTGGCTCGGCAAAGGAAACCGAAAAATATGTACTAGTCTTAGAAAGAATAGGTCCTGGGGGCGATTTGTTCGTCTGAAGTCGATGCTCCAGCACGACCGCAGTTAAATAACTGAAACAATTACAAGAATGAAAGAAGGTCTTGACTATTACGAGCTTGCTGTATATTGTTGATAGTTTTTTTTATTCCACTTCTGTTAATGTTCAGATGCAAAGTGTCGGTGTAATGAAATTAATTGTTCTAAAAGCAAGGAACTCACACATACCACTCAGTTGTTATTTCAGAAAGAAAGAAAGAAAAGCAAAATAATAATAAAAAGCTCATATTTCCTGTATATCTGTATTTAATTTTAAGAATTATTTCTACTTCGAAAATGCACTTTCCATGGCAACGAGTGATAAAGTTACTGATTCTAAAACCTACGTAGAGAAGTAATTAAGCGCTGTTCATTATTATCCCACATGGAAACAATGGCGTTTTCAAAATAAATTAATATAAATAGAAAAATATGCGCCCATTCTCTCTCTCTCACACACACACATACACACACATACACACACACGCACACACACACAGATACGCACGCATACAGCGGCGCGAGCGCACATGCGCACATATTAATACGCAAAACACATATACAAACACATACAGACACACCTGCATGCACGTGCACACACACACACATGACATTCAATGTCCTTGTATCAGACGTCTCCTTCTCGGAGGTCTGTCCAACCAATTTATATGAGAGTAGCAGCGTGGAAATAACTCAACATAAATCTTCCCAGATATATTTAAATATGATTAGTCAACGTTGTATCTGCATTTCTTCCTTCGGTCAAAAATAATGAAAAATACAAAAAAAAAAAAGAAGATGAAAAGAACAACATATAGAAATTAAAATTCCGAATCACACATCATCGATTATAATGTCTAGAACAGTCCATTTGATTGTGTATATACACGCAAAAGTAAATGACTTAAGTTAAATATAAGTCCAGATTCTTTTATGTTATGTGTACGATGAATAAATAAATGTGAAAGTTTGGAAGAGGATAACTTTGATAAATAAACAATTTTTATCTATGCATAACTATTAGGTCACAGTAAAACCATTCTGTTAGAAAGGAATTATTCAAAGAGTCGCATAAATGGAGATGGATGTGCTACCGATAATTTATCAATTACTAACTTCACGTCAAAATATCTAAATTCCATACTGTTATGGAAAATACTACATATTCTTGAACCGTTACTGGTTTGGAGAACGCTTGGGCTAAAGGTAGCAATTGATCTTATGTTAGGAATGAAATAAGAGGTATTCCATATCTCAATCTACACGTATGTTGGAAAATATATTTTAAAATTAGATCTCTTGGATCTTTTCGGTTTGAACGGCAGTTTTTCTAGCGGTGTCATATGAAATAGTCACCCATAATTATGACTCTAGTATTGATCTATTGCATTTCAATATGTTTTAGGGTTAGGGTTAGGGGTGGGAGGAAGGGTATCGTTTTTTCTTCAGAAATGTAAATAAACCCAATCTGTTTCTTAAACGAGGGACATATTCATACGGCACAGAATATTTTCACCTCAATAGACGTCAGTGATTGGTTGAAATTTCAGAAAGTGAAGAAAAAAGCAACAAATATCTTACAAACTATAGAATTTTCTCAATAAGGCCAAGAAAAAAAGATGTTTTATAAACACATTCTACCAGTATACGAAGTTAAAAAGTGTTTAGTTACGTGAAAATTATTAAAAAAAACTGCCGTTCAAACCGAAAAGATCCGATCCCTTTTAATGTCCTCTGTGGCGTAGACGATAATTCCTTAAACTAATACATTAGAAAGTTATATCCCGTGAGGATTGTGTAAGGTATGTTAGTGCTGGATACATAACGATACATAAGTATACATAAGATTCTCCCGTGTTGCTAAGGGAAGTTTCCTTGATGTTATAAGAACTGTAAAAACAGCAAAATTTTCATTGTAAATATAGTGGGACTTAAGGCTGCCGCTCTTTGCAATATCATTATTTCGATGGTCTACAGGGAATCGTTTGTTTTATGAGTATGGGCCTGAGTTGCGAATGTATAATTGTTCCACCTTAACACTGTGCTATCAACTGTGAAGAAATGTCTTCATGTTTTCATACATCTGCGGCCTCAGTGCTAACGAACCTGTACTAAGTGATTGGAAGATAGCCATGCTAAATTTTTACAGTAGTAGTCGAATATTAATAATAAAAAGAAAATGAATTAATAATAAAGGTATCGTAGGACCTCAGAGAATTAGGTCAATAACTGACTTACCTCAGATAATTCTGAATTTTATTGCTTGTATTCTTTTGCTAAACAATTTACAATATAAAATATAATATTCCGTGTCAACTGTCTGCGTTTCTAAAGCTTTCTTTATGGACCGAATATAAGATATACGACACTATATTTAGAATATTTATGCTATCCTTAAGACTATTATCTCATAAACTGTGAAAACAGAAAAAAAGATTTTAAAAATAGCACAATACAGCATTTGCAGATAATTATATGCAAGGTGCTGGAGAGGTTGTGTGGTGAGTAGTACCGCTGCGTGGCACCTTGAGCAAGTATCTTCTACTATAGCTTCGGGCCTACCAAAGCCTTCTGCGTGGATTTGGTAGACGAAAATTGAAAGAAGTTCATCGTGTGTGTGTGTGTGTGTACGTGTGTGCACGTGTGTGTATGATTCTGTGTCCGTGTTTGTTCGAATAAACCCGTGTCCGAATAAACCCTAGGGTAGATTTTTTCGACTAAAGGCGGTGCTCCAGCATTTAGCCAAGGACAGACAAACGGATTAAGTGGGTTACATCGACCCCAGTGCGTAACTGGTACTTACTTTATCGACCTCGAAAGGATGGAGGGCAAAATCGACCTCGGCAGAATTTGAACTAAGAACGCGGCGGCGGACAAAATACCCCAAAGCATTTCGCCCGGCGTGCTAACGTTTCTGCCAGCTCGCCGCCTTCTACATCAACACACATACTGTCGCCAGCGTTCCTAGCAAGCAAGTGGGAAAGGAAAAAATAAGAATGAGTACATGTCTGTTCATACCGTCGCCACCACCACTGCCACCTCCGCTGCCAACATTACCACCACCACTACCACCACTTCCACCACTAATAACAACAACAACGCGACCAGACAAAGCAGCTTTGCTTCAGTTCTGAGACAAAACAAACAAATCGTTTCATTTACCCCGAAACTTTTGATAGGAACCAAATCCCTTCTATCTAAGGAGGGTAGAACAATAAAACTAAATACACCGCAGATCATTTTAGAAAACAGTAAAAAGACTATAATATATAAGACAATAAACTTGAAACCGAGAAGGTCCGAAAATATAAACTAACAAACAATTGAAAAATGTCTAAGGCCGATATAGGCACACAAAGAATGTATCACAAGGGGCAAAAAATGTTCCACAATTGAAGGTAGATTTGACACATTGGAGCAAACAAAAGCTTATTCCACACAGTCACTACAGTGTGAAGAGGTCATCATGGTTCCTTCGTACCCCGGTCGTCGGGTGACAAAAATGAAAATTAAAGATGTGTCCTCTGAGATTGAAACACGATGGCTGGTGTCTGCCAACTGCTACAATTTCGAGGAGGTTATTAACATCTTAGAAACTGCCGTCCTCGAGCAGAAAAACTGTGTGGGGTAGGCGTGTGAGCTCTTGATTCAAGCGGATCATGTGACTGTTGAAGGCAGAAGACGAGGCTGTCACAAAGGTGACACCAAAAACCACCAACAATTTGACTGCTCAACAGTTCCGGAGCAACAGCAGTAACGAAAAAAAAAAAGAATACACTACCCGCACACCAGCACTGTTACCCGCACCATCATCAGTACAACAGATTTAAGTTCCACGAACGGATGAAACAGCTCCAGAAAACAACAAACAAACTCAACAAACCCAACCAATCAAAAAACCAACACGGTCAACACCACAACCACCAACAGCAACAGCTACAGAAATGCCACCCATACATCACATCCCAACAGTCTCCAAGCAACACTAATAATAGCAACAACATCAACACACCAACAAATCGAGACCAATACCTTCCCCTCTCCTGATTCCTCTGACTTTTTGTCCGTGGAAGGCGACACGGAGGAATGGCAAGTGTCCACAGGAGGAAGGGCAAAAAGGGGGGAAAAAGAGCAAGGTCTCCACCAAACAAAACATGGAGATACAGCACTCCTGGCAACAAAACTCCCACACATAACAACAGCACCAGCGCCAACACTACAAACATGGAAGCACTCCGTCGGTTACGACGACGAGGGTTCCGGTTGATCCGATCAACGGAACAGCCTGCTCGTGAAATTAACGTGTAAGTGGCTGAGCACTCCACAGACACGTGTACCTTTAACGTAGTTCTCGGGGATATTCAGCGTGACACAGAGAGTGATAAGGCCGGCCCTTTGAAATACAGGTACAACAGAAACAGGAAGTAAGAGTGAGAGAAAGTTGTGGTGAAAGAGTACAGCAGTGATCACCACCATCCCTGCCGGAGCCTCGTGGAGCTTTAGATGTTTTCGCTCAATAAACACTCACAACGCCCGGTCTGGGAATCGAAACCACGATCCAACGACCGCGAGTCCGCTGCCCTAACCACTGCGCCTCCACACTACAAACATACAATGCTCACCGCAATCAACACGAAGAATTTGGACCTGATGCAATAAACCGTCGTAACTGAAAACAATTTCGAAACAAACAACCACCCACGCACAGCAACGCCACAACACAAAAATAGTACATACCACACAAAACACACACAAATTAATTAAATCCTTCTACCCTAATGCAGTAGGGAGATTTCAAAAACATTTCGCAAAAAAAATCTATATAAAAATCTCCGCACGGAAACTGAAGAGGAATATCCCCAACTTCCGAAACACTAACTGACCTTCTTTCTCTCTCCCCCACTTTCTGTTTTCGGTTTGTGTTTGAGACGGATCTTTCGTCAGATTCATGATCAAGATAGGTAGTATAAATGTGCGTGCTTTTGGTTCGCCTTGAAAACAAGGTCACTTGTTAAATGACATCAAGTCACAAAGTGTAGATATCATAGCTAAACCAGACCCTCCATCCTATTGACCCTCAAGCCCACATTTGGCAGACAATTCGATATTTATTTTCCCCGTGTCTGCCGAGAATGGATGATATTGCGGTGCTTTTTCGAAAGTGTCTGGATCTGAAAGTAAGAGTAATATTGTTAAACCCGGCTGGTCGTCTTGGATGACGATGGCAGTAATGGGTTTGCTTTCCGACCATTAACAGTGTACGCGGCAGCCTAATCAGGTCGGTCGAATTTTTTTCGACGTCTAGAGGTTTTCCTAGGAATATATCGATATTTACTTTTAGAGGGGATTAGAACGCTACTTTGGACACGCAATTAGACTATGTGAGTAGAGATAGGAAGAGAAGGGATTTTGGGCCATGGTGCTAGAGGAGGGGTTGGCGTTTGTCATCGAGAAACAGGTCAACAAGGCGCAAGCTTGCGCCGTGCCGGGCGGAAGTATTCATGATAACTTCCCTCTGGTGCGATGTATCATAGACAGGGTAGTTAAGGAACCCTGCATGGATGAGACACTGATAAATTTGTGTTAATCGAAAGCTTTCGATAGGGTCGACCATCGATAATTGGAGGCTGTCCTGAGGGCAGCTGGTTTCGGTCCCGTCTTCAGCAGTTGGATTGAGTAAAAGGTCATCTATCTAGGCCATCTAACATCACGCGTTCGTTTCGTCAATGATGCCCCCTTCCATCGCTTCTATATCTAGAGCCACTTTTGAGGAACCTCTCGACGCTGAGGGGCATCCCGTAAGAACTGGCATAGGAGATGAGCATGTCTGTATTCGCGAACGATGTCACCGTCATAGTGTCGAGCCACAGACATACCGACCTGGACGGCGAGACACTAAAAGAATACGAAGCGGTAACGGGAGCGAAAATTAACCCGGAAAAGTCAGTGGGCTTGCGGTTCAGCACCTGGAAAAGCAACCCATGCTGTCCAACAGCGTCTCCATCCTGGGACACTGGACGGACGGACCTGTTAAATTGCTCGGTGTTTGTTTCGGTCCGTATCTCAAATGGAGAACTGGGACGAGATAAACAGTAGCGTAGCCACTCTCACACAGCAATGGGTCGAGAGGAAGCTATCTCTAAAACGTCGTGTTGAGGTGGCGAATACGTACATCGCATCCGTCATCTACTACAATCAGACTTTGTCCCGACCCTACAATCACAAAACTGGAACACATTCTCTTCCGCTTTTTGTGGAAGGGAAGCGTTCTGATGGTCAGGCGATCCATTTACTGCCAACATCCGCTAAATGGAGGGCTGGGCAAGCCGTGGTTAATGATGCGGAGACTTGCGCTGAGATTTCGAAATCTGTAGCGTTTCATAGACGGCGGTGAACAAATGTCGCCGTTTGTGAGACGCACTTCCCCGCAGCTCGTCTCATTGACCGAACTGCAATCGTGGATCAAACAGAGACCGAGGCTGGGCGAATAGAACCGCGAGTGTCGCCGTACTCTGGAGCAACTCTGTTGTCCTGGATCTAACATGTGTGACTTGAATTCCACGAAGTCATTCTATAGTGGATTAGTGGAAGCGAGGTGCGACGACATTATTAGAGAGACCTTCGGCGTTGACGTGGAATATCTGGCCCTCCTCTTCAGGACCACTTTCGAGACGGGACCTATGTATAATTTCCAGAGCTCCCTCACCTGGCAGCGCTATCGGAAAGCAAAGCTCTATAGACACGCTTCAATGAACATTGGACCGTCTTGCCCGGTCAGAGATGCGGTCAGAGCGACGAAACCGTTCTGCACGCTCTCGCGCAATGTCCAAGCATTTCAGACCTGTGGGCTTATCTCGAACGGCTGCTGTCACGTGTGGGATGAATTCGGTTGTCGGCCGAGTCTATCGTGAATATTGCCCCCACCTTCTTTTAACGGGCAAGGCAAGGCAGTTTTCATTGTACTGTTGGCTACAGGGAAAGAAGAATGTATGTGTAAAAGTTTTAGAGACAGACACTTTCCTCTCTGGCCGACCTCTCATCGACTTTTTCAAGTAACACTTGAAGAGGAAGATGAGAATCGAGAGAGACGTTTTGTCTAATGAAAGCTTCAAAAAAAGATGGGTGAAATTGGCAAGCATGATACGGATAAATGAGGGAACCATCTTGAGCATTATCCTATAAAACAAAGAGAGTAAGAGCACTTTGCTCTCATGTTAATGTTTTTCTGTTTCGTTTGGTAGGTTACCGTGGTACTTTTCCGTAGGGATAAACCTTTTGGGAACTCTTACTGTTAACAACGACTTTTGTCTGTCTGTCTGTCTGCCAGTGTAATTTAAGTGTCTACCTCTTTCTATGTCTATCTGTCTGTCTCTGTATTTCTCTCTGTGTCCCTCTCTGTTTCTGTCAGTCTCTCTGTCTCCCTATCTGTCTCTGTCTCTCTCTGCCTCACTCTCTCTCTGTCACACACACACACGTACTTATCTCGAGGTTGAGGATTTTGAAATTAAGTAGTACCATTTGAATGCGTCTAACGTATATATATGCACCACGTAATATACAATTGAACATGAAGTCCATGCATGAAAGAAATAAGAAGAATGGACTTCGCTTATATAAATCTGGTAGTTCACATGTCAATTTAATTCATGTAGAGCAACGACAAATGTTTGTGCGATACCAGCCTTTCAATATTTCGTGAATTTAGCAATCTAAATTATAGTGCATGAATACGATCGTGAATATGTTCTACCTATGTCGATTTTTAAGAGTACTATTTCATTCCTTAAATTCACATCAATGAAAAGTACGTCATTCCCCATCAAGACATTCATGCGCATATATATATATATATATATATATATATATATATATATATATATATATATATATATATATATATATATATATATATATATATATATGCGCATTCGTATTCACGTCTATATAAGTAAATATAACCAGATATCTACATACTGTGATATTTGTGATATTTGTGATATTTATTATTCTTAAACAGAAATGTTATTGACATGCATATACATCTTCGAAGATGTATATATATATAGTCCACTGTACGGGATGGTTAGTGTTAGGAAGGGCATCCAGCAAGGAAAAGCATGCCAAAACAGACACAGCAGCTTGGTGTAGTCTTCCACCTGGCCAGCTCCTGTCAAACCGTCCAACCGATGCCCGCATAGACGACGGACGTTAAATGATGGTGGTGATTATATATATATATATATATATATATATATATATATATATATATATATATATATATATATATATATATATATATTTGTATGTATGCAATAGTAGTAGTAGTAAATTTCCTTCCGGAGTCATTTAGACTGACAGAGCCACTTCCATGGCTTCCATGGTGTATATTGCCCCCTCCCTTGAACGGGCTGTCGTTTCGTCGCAGGATTACTCCTTTTTGCCAGCTGAGTAGACTGGAACAACGTCACATGAAGTGTTTCCTAAAGAAGACAACTCGTCACTCGATCCAGGATTCGAAACCACAATCTCGCGACCATAAGTCCAACGTCCTAACCACTAAACCAGGTGCCTATACAAAATGTCTGTAGATAATACAATTACCTGAATACACACAACAGGGAAATGTAATCTATGTGATGTCATGACATTGTATGACATCCATGACAAGTAAATGGTAAAAACAAAATGCTGATGCCTATCAACTTGAGGAAATCCCCTTTCAAGATTTTATGCATTCCTCCCACGTATCGTATTTGAGTAACTTTGTTGCTTATGGATGGTGAAGTGAAACATCACAAGGTTAGTCTTGGAAGCTTACTATTTACACTTCGACGTCATTGAATGTGAGAACTCCATTCATTTTATTTTTTTTTTATTTCAAGAGATTCATTGCGGCTGTAATATTTTCATGTGGAAAGAAGTGGAAGATATTGCACTAAGTGTCACAGTTAGCCATAAATTATATTTGATTTATTACAAAGCAAAAACGTAGACGTTGTAAACACGTAAACAAATATATACATATTCACAGGCACACACGTATATATATATATATATAATATATATATATATATATATATTATATATATATATATATATATGTATATATGCATATCTATCTATCTATCTATCACACCCTCTCTCTCTCTCTCTCTCTCTCTTGCTATATATATATATATATATATATATATATATATATATATATATATATTATATATACATGTATATATATACATATATACATATATATATATATGTATATATGTTTGTGTATAGATATGTATGTGCATATATAATTGTATATATACGTTTATATATATACAATAATACAAACACATTTACACACACACACATATAGATTCAAACGTCATGTTTTTGACAACCATTTGATCGTATTTCACTATGATCATAAATTTCGTTGGAACGTAACACTTCGTAAAGCCACAAAACTACAGGTAGTAGGTGAACAAATAAACATCAAAGTAATTGGATAATCAAAGGTACGTTATTTGAGGCTTGCTTTCAATAATAGATACGCTACCACTACAAAGGAATATATTCAATATTCTGTCGTAAATAAATTATATTTTTACACATCAACATGAAACATATTCGTGAACAGGGTACATGCATAATATATTTTTTCAGCACTGGAACAACCACGTAATCTAGCACTGATGACGAGTGTTTTTTATGTAACCCTTCTACGGTAGAGAGGCTTAGTTTATCTGCGCTTCAGAATGATACGCAGTAAATATGAGCCCAACCCGTGTGAGATGAAGTGCATATTAGGAATCACTGCTTTTTTAATCACACACACACATTCTACATGTTACAATGGCCATACTAGATAAACAAACCTCCATGATAATTTA
The DNA here is from genome assembly GCF_006345805.1 of Octopus sinensis. Taxonomy (NCBI): domain Eukaryota; kingdom Metazoa; phylum Mollusca; class Cephalopoda; order Octopoda; family Octopodidae; genus Octopus; species Octopus sinensis. The sequence goes on along the minus strand of NC_043003.1, from coordinate 68,009,833 downwards.
TCATACTAGATAAACAAGCTTCCTTCAAACTATTAGCTATAATAGGCAAATCCACCCATCCATCCATCCATCTTTCTATGCAAGCCTTGGGTGTTATTATATTATTATATTATTCGCCCAAAGTGGGCGAACCGGCTTAATAGACAGCTCACAGGGCAAAGTGCTGAGTAGTATTTCTGTAATCAAATGCTGCCGAACCCCAGTTTGTCTTCCATCCTTTCGTCGACGTTGAAGTACGTACCACCCAACTACTGGTAATCGACTACAAGGTAATCGACTTGCCTCTCCTCTCAGTAATGTGGCCCTCGCGCCAAATTTAGAAGGAATTTATATGTAATATCCGAACGTATTTATTTATTTAACTTTCGGGACATTAGGAAAATCATCAACACCTGATGGTCGATGAGTTGCTTATTTTAACGCTAAAAGCCTGTTTAAAATTCTATTCTATTATAATTCATACTTCCAAGTTTATTTCGTCTGTGAGATATTTTTAACATTAAATTTACTCTTCAAATAATTCTGAATGTCAACTAATATCATTGGAAGAACAGGAGCTGTAACAGAAATTTTCAAGGCAGCGGGATCGAAATTTTTTATCATGATCAGAAAAGAAAATGAAATCTATGCTTCGAAATATTGTGTGCACGACTTCTTCCGTAAAATGAAGAAAAATAAGGTTTCTTGAGGAAACAGTATTTAAAAATCACTGAAATATTTCGGTTTTCGGAGTTTGTTTCCGGCAGCTTCAAATTACTTTCAGCTAGGTTTGAAATGTCAAGAAATATCATCGTTCGACATGGAACAACATGCGGTGATATGTTCACACACACACACACACACACACACACACACACACACATACACACACACATACACACACATACACACATACACACACACACATATACACACACACACACGCACGCCACGTACGCACGTACACACACATACATATATGTATACATATTATATGATTATATATGGTATGTATATATATATAAATGTGTGTAACCATGTGTGAATGAGTGTGCGTGTGTGTGTATGTGTGTGTGTGTGTCTGTAGTAGTAGTAGTAGTAGTAGGTACACCCTTATTGGTTTTTACGCTCATTTTCTCAAACAAACTTCTGCTATGCAGAAACATTCCAGCATTCTTTTACAGCCATAGGTCCTGCCTGCTGCTAACTCTTCCATGATTTTCAAGTCAGTGGTCATCTATTCTGCATGTCTTGGGTGTGCGAATCAACCACTAAAAATATGTTCCCGAGATCTCAAGCTTTACTACTTATATGTATATTAAAGTACCATGGAAAGAATGTTCCATTCCTTTGTGTTGTATTTTTCCATAAAATGAAAGAATAAAATATTTCATTTTAGCTATTCGTCAGAGAGGAAAAACAAAAAAAGTAAATGATAGCATGTTAATCCTTTCTACTACTTTTGGTACAAGGCCTTAAATTTGTTGGAAGAGGACGAATCAATTATATCGACCCCAGTGTTTCACTGGTATTTAATTTATCGACCCCGGAAAATGGAATGCAAAGTCGACCTCGGTAAAATTTGAACTCAGAATGTAGCGACAGGTGAAATACCTATTACTTTACTGCCCACAAGGGGTTAAACACAGAGAAAACAAACAAGGACAGGCAAACGGATTAAGTGCGTAACTGGTTCTTATTTAATCCACCCCGAAAGGATGAAAGGCAAAGTAGACCTCGGTGGAATTTGAACTCAGAACGTAACGACAGACGAAATACTGTTAAGCATTTCGCCCGATGTGCTAACGATTCTGCCAGCTCGCCGCCTCAGTGATAGCATGTTAATGAGGTTGTCAAGCATATTAAAGACCTAAACAATGTATGTGAGGAAATATATTGTTGACTACTCGTTTAGATAGGAGATAACATCATGTTATAATTTCCGTGTAGTTAGATTTGTTGTAGGGATTATAAAATAAGAACTGCTTCATTGAATATCCCAAAAGTATTGAAACGTCAAGCGAAAGATAAAACCTTAAAAAAAAAGTTTATGTGACATATGATCGAGTCACCATCTGACTGATAGAGTGACAAGTTTTGGAAGCGTGTTTGCAAAATGCATGGATATTCATTGGGGAAACTGTGTAAGCACCGAACATAATTAACTTGAAGTTAAAATTTAAATCACGTTACTTAAATTTTAAATCTCAATTTGAAAATGTCCCATGTGATATCGGTATCTGCAAAATTAAGTATGTTCTTTGACTTAGTGGACATTGTGTCAATCAAAACTCTGTTTATTGTTCCAGTCCGTCTGTTTATTTGAATGAAGTATTATTTGTTAAGTATTATATAATTATATTACGCGAATGTGTAATCGAATGATTCTTCACAGATCTCTCGATCTCGATCTCTCTCATTCTCTCGCTCTGCATTTAGATTTTCCGAATACCAATTTGTAGGGAAATGACACAACCTTTGATGTTACATTTAAAAATGCAGAAGCCTTTGAAAGCAAAATAATGTTTGCTTCCTATTGAGAGTAGTACTTTTAAATATTCACATACCCAAAAACATAATTGACAGGTTTTCACAGACACTCAAAGCGTTCAAAAGCAAATATCGACTAACGCTGACTCAAGTTGTGAGCAATTTTCTTTAAGATTTACTAAGTGCAAGTCATTAGAACAAAAATAAAATGAAAAATCATGTTAGCCGACACTGAAATTATATCCAACCTGAAATTGCAACGTTGCATTCGATTGATTTCAAAACACTCAGAAGCTAGTGAATGTCTGGCAAATAATCTCTACGGGAATAATTAATTGCCTCAGGAACTATTGAAGTTGGTTTCGTAGAAAGAATGCTACAAATACTGCAGAAAACGAGGTTCTGAATTACTGAAGTTAATTTCCAATAGCATTTGTGAGTGTGAAAATTATCGTAGGTTAAACAACAACCGTATTTCCATAGTATTACTCAAGCGAATTATTATTTTAAGTGAAGAATATTGTCAGCTCTGATTACAGGAGTAGCCTTGATGATCAAACTGTATGGGTGGGTCTTTCAAAAGAAATCAGTACGTTTCGATTTTGAAGTATCTGCCAACTGCGGCGTAGCAGCGAATATTAATAAAGTGCGTCGTTTATCTTGTCTCATTCATTCAAACTACGGCCATATTTTGAGCAACTCCTGGAATTTTTAGTCGAATGAATCAACCCTGGTAATTATATTGTTATGCTAGGTACATATTTTATCGATATATGTGCCCAATTGCTGAGTTACGGAGACATAAACACACCGTTACGAGTTGTCAAGATGTAGAGGATGAGCACGGACAAAAAGGCGTAAAAACACACATACACATGCAAAAACACACGCTCACACGCATGCACGCACACACGCATGCACGCACACACATGCATACATACATACATACACACACATAAACACACACACATGCATATCGATCTATCTATCTATCTCTATCTATCTATCTATCTATCTATCTATCTATCTATATATATATATATATATAATATATATATATATATATATATATATATAGCGGGGTGGCGTCGTTCGAAGGCTAAAATAATGCGAACGCATTGTGACCAGCGATGTGTAGCTACAATGATGGTCTGGTCGGTCACGTGATCACGTGATATATATATGTATATATATATATATATATATAGAACATTAGGGGTATTCCTTTGAGGGATACATTGGCTTTTTTAGGAAGGATTTGTACAAGTCCTAGAAGATACCTTCAACGTCCACTCTGGATACCATTAACAGCAAGCACTGTAAACAAGTGAACAAACTTTAAGTATACAATCGTACGGAGCCGTACAAACCAAGAGCCCCACATTCCACCTTTAAAGACTACAAAGTGGATTTTATAAACAAATACTCTATAAGCGTTATCTGCCCTACAAAATACGACTAAGGACAAATCAGTAAGAATATATATTAGACAATACCTATAGTTATAAAAATTTAGAGCCAACTTATGATCTTACACACGTGAGGTTATAACCTGGTTTCATCTCCTTGAAAACAAAAACACCTTCTCATTCCTGCAATTTGATATGAAGAATTACTACGTTTCTACTTCCCCTATCCTTCTTAACAAAGCTCACATTCTAGCTAAAAACCTAACAAACTTGACCCCCTTAAAAAATACGTAATTCTAACTGTCAGAAAGACACTCATCTCTTTTGATGACAAGCTTTGGTGCCGAGTTACCTTCATTAATAATAATAGTAGCAATTTCTTCGATATAACCATGGGTTCTTCTGACTCTTCTCAGGTCTCGGATCTAGTCAGACTGTACCTTCTACAGCGACTCCGATGCATTTCCCTAACATCAACGGGGTGGGTTTTATAGGAACGATGCATTGTTGGTTATCACGGGCCTATCTAGGTCCGCATTAGAGCAGATTAGAAACGATTTCCATAAATTAGTCGCTAATTTTAATTTATCTATCACGCTTGAAAACACATAAATACAACTAATTTTCTAGATGTTACTTTAGATTTAAAATCTTCGCTTTACTCGCCCTGCCATAAACCTAATTAATACCTCAGATACATTACCATAAACTCTAACCATCATAAATCTATATTTAATTGTGTAACCAAAGGCATATCTAACCAGATATCGTTCTCTCAGCCACGGAAGAAATGTTCAATAGCCATGCTACATAGAACAATCAGGCGCTAGCTGCTAGCGGCTTCTCCCAGCAGATAAAATTCATAGCAAACACTAGGTTTTAAAAGAAAAACATGTCTAAATTCCGTCCTGCTGGTGGGGCCGTGTCCCACCAATGGACACATATCTTCCCACGGTAGATAGACGCGCTAAAACCCCCTTTAGAAACCTAGACGAACCTAGAGTGGGACACTAACGACCGTCCCAGGCACACGTATAACAATATTACGTATTAACAATCGTATAACAATCGATAGAAACTCAAACTGATAAGGAACAATGAGTCCCGCAACACTCTTCTAACTAATAATATAGATCATACTTCCCCTATATTGCCTAATAAAAGTGGAGGAAGTTCGATTCTCTGGTTTACACCCTCAGTCGCTTTAAAGGTTAAAGGCTTCGCTAAAACCTCTTTTAAAACAGCAAACTCTAACTTCCCACGTTACCATAAATGCCATTCAATCTTCAATAGATCTATTCTGAAATTATCGTATTCCTCTCCGCCCAAAATAGAATCTAGTGTTACGTCATCTAATAATCGTAAACTTAATTACTACTACCTAAATAGCGTCTATAGGCAGAGCAGTCAAAATATATATAATCATAACATTGTTCAATGTAGCGACAACACTCACAACGACCTTAACCCGAGCATATATAACCAAAATAAACCAGGCTTCCGAGAAACGTCGGATTACGGCTAAAACGAATGTTAATACTAATAGCACTACTACTGCTAATGATACAACAACAACAATAACTACTACTACTACTACTACTACTATACTACTACTACTACTATACTACTACTACTACTACCACTACTACTACTGCTGCTGCTGCTGTTGCTGCTGCTGCTGCTGCTACTACTACTACTACTACTACTACTAATAATAATAATAATAATAATAACAATAATAATACGAGCCAAACCCTAGAACCACCCTAAACTTTAACTTGTCTATAAATAGTACAGCATCATCCTATTCCACAACTAACCTACGTAATACAGATACCTGCAACTGACGCTCTGGGACCAAACGCCCGCTAAAAGCCCATTGCACTAAGTTTAACGTGGTGTACAAGTCCACTGTCCGCAACATATTGCACAATTCTCCTAGCCATTACATCGGGTGTACTATTGATTTTAAAGAGGATCCGTTCCGGCGTCGGTCCCGGGACAGTACGGCTACCTGGCGGCCTCGGTGGCACCGCTTCACCCAAATACACCGGGCGCACATCTAAACACATTTAAATATCAGGACCAGCAAATCCAAGTCCCTAGTCAACCACATACACCATCTGATGAGTAGGAAAATACCATATAGGATAACCTGGGCCGTAATATATTATAGTGTCCCATACCAACGCCAGTGATCCACGCGTGGACACGAAGCATTCTCTACATGTAAACATAAGCTCTCCCGTAACTATAGGGTCTGCCATAGATCCAAATCCAAGCAAAATATTAACACTCATAACACTTGCCTATACACATCCATGGTCATTACAATATACGTAGGTTTTCTTTTCTTTTCTTTCATCTACTAGCATAAGTATCTGAGAAGCTAGCTAGCTATTCTTACTGACCGCTGAATTAAATATTCTTTCTGATCACACCGAACCTAAAATCCATCTTTTTAATTAATAGGCATAAATGCCTTCCTCCTCCACTTTACCAAGTTACTAACGAAAACTAATACTGGCATGTTTATTTATAATATTTAGAGATAGTCCTGTTTCATTTGCAGTTTTATTATCTATCGACATTGATAATTATTTAAACAGTTGTGCTAAAATACTTCCGTTCGTTTCCATTTGTTTCAAAAAAAAAAAGCTACAGTAACACCCACCCCTAGTGGTTAGCTATATTGAGATGGCTAGTATACTTTACGTTGTCGAGCGCTTAGTATTTACATCTCGCTCAGATATTTATTATTGCTTTCAGACCGTTTTTCAAAATCAGTGACAGTGGTTACTGGCAAAAACATTAAATAGATATTCGCAAACAGGCCTCTCTTATCGAAAACCTGTGATTACCGTGTGTTGGCAAGAGACAATAATCTCGTATCACTTAGGTTTACGAGAGGGGTGACCTCCCTTTGCAAATATCATAAGGGCACAGTAATTGCGTCTAAAGCCAGCTGGAGTCGATGATATCCTGGGGCTAAAAAGCTACAGTAACCCCTAGTGGTTAGCCATATTGAGATGGCTAGAATACTTTACGTTGTCGAGCGCTTAATGTTTACATCTCGCTCAGAGATTTATTATTGCTTATTATATGTCTGTTTATAATAAAACAATACACCCATACTGATATAAAAGTTCAAATTTCCTGAAAACGAGCCATTACCAGTGGTCAACATTAATAAATATGTTTATCTTCATATTTATTTTTTAAATTTTGACCATTGATTTATATCTTACTTTCGTTCTCATTCATTCTTCCCCGCACCTATCCCATTCCTTTCTTTTCTCTCTTTTCTCTCCTCTATTCACTCACTCGCAATCTGTATCTGAAGCTTCTTGCTGAGTTACTGAACCCGGAACCGTCTGGTTGGGTAGCAAACATCTTACCACACACCTACGCATGCACCTACATATGTCCATTTTCATAGCTATTTGTTTCATGAATATATAAATGATGCCATTTTTTTATTGTTGCTTAAAACATTGACAATAATCATTTTAATGTTCCTCCTAACGTGCTATAATATTTAGAGATAGTCCTGTTTCAGTTGCAGTTTTATTATCTCTCGGCATTGATAATTATTTAAACAGTTGTGCTAAAATACTTCCGTTCGTTTCCATTTGTTTATTATATGTCTGTTTATAATAAAACAATACACCCACACTGATATAAAAATTCATATTTCCTGAAAACAAGCCATTACCAGTGGTCAATATTAATTTTATTGCCAAATTATTGTAGAAAGTGCACTATTTCTAAATATGGTAAATCTATTACATCTAAAAATATGTCTGTGTGTGTTATACGCAAAAACATTCAAATATTGAAACAAGTGGCATTTATGTTAATTCCTGAAATTGTTCAAATCTAAAACAACGAAACAATGAAAGATGTATATCTGAACAATACTATGAAAAAATTATTACTTATGTATTCATAAAGGCGGCAGACTGGCAGAATCTTTAGTATGTCGTTACTAGCATTTTGTTCGTCTTCACGTTCTGAGTTCAAATTCTACCTGTCGACTTTGTCTTTCATATTTCCGGGATCGACAAAATAAGTACCGGCACGAGACTGGAGTCAACTTAGTCGACTATCCCTGCTCCTCCTTGAAAGTGCTGGTCTTGTACCAAAATTTGTAACTATTATTTATGTATTCACAATTTATATACCACATAAATTTCAATGATGCTGCTGTACATGAGCGGTAAAAAGACTCTTATGATCATCAGATACTGGCCTCAGGCTTTCAACACTCTGTGCAGGGAATGGACTATGAGTGAACTGGAACCAATATTACGTGTCTCAATGCCTCAGTAAATTACTTCATCTATCGATATCTGATATGGAACATTAGGAAAAAAGTGTTTTTAGTAAAGGAATAGCTCATTAAAATTATTTGCCAGTGTGTCATGTTTTGTTTTGAGACACTTACCAACGTTTCCACTCACATAGTTTTGTTCTGCTACCCCTAAAACAGATGAAAGAAGGGTTATATCTGTTTCCAATTTCTTGCTCACAAAAATGTTTATCAGTTTAGGTTAACGTATGTAAGCTACTAATCTACTTTATTGCAGTATTGAGCAAAGATATTTTGATATATATATAACAACTACAACCACTACATCATACAACATAGTATAAAGAGTTTAAGACATTTGGCGTGGAAGGGGCCCTGATAAATTTAGTTCAATGAAAAGTTTTTCGATTGGTTCGAGTCCCAAAACCTAGCGACACTTCCCATAACAACCGCTTTCTTGCCAATATCCTTGGTCGGATTGCTAAATATCATAGCGACGTCTGTCCTTCTTCCCCTATGACGAAAGTTTAGGGGTAGAAGTCTAATTTTACTATAGATCGCTGATTTAGTAGCAAGCAAACCATTAATTTGAAACAAATGTGATATGATATTGTTTGAGTAAAAGGAATCAGTTTAACACTTCAATACTGCTGAAACAAACGATAAAGAATATTCAGTAACACTGTATAATTAATGAGTGTGATATTGAAACGATAAATATGTGCAATGCGAAAAAATGTTTTAGTTGATAAAGTATCAACTTTGCATGCTAAAATTGTTATTCTTATTTTCGTTCCGTTTATCGATTAACTCTACATCACATTGATAGACAAAATAGGTACATATTGAAATGCGTTCATAATTTGGACATCATTCAATTTTTATAAGGATTTTGTACTCAGGGCTACATTATCCAGTGCATAATATTCTTTATCCCTTATGATGATACAGTAGGCATCTGTCGATCTCAAGAGACTGTGGATCTGCGCCCGGAGAAATTGTGTCAGATGCTGATAATGATGCAGCATCTGGTGTGGCCTTAGAGTTCCACATGGGAGTGGCAGTCACGCATACAACGACTGCATTTGAAGGAGCTCTTTACCGCACTATTGTTTTTCCCTTTCGAGGGCGCCTTTCTTTGCTGGTAAGTTTTTGTCTCTCTTCCTTTCGCTTCATCCCCTATGGCAGTATTTTTCTCCAGCGTGGGCGATCATTTGCGACTTATTCTCATTCCAGGACGTGCAGATGATATACGCTGATTTTTAGCAGCTATTTCTATCTGAACGAGCAACATTTGTATCTTATAGTTGGAAAACTGTTGGAAAATGGTTATGGGCATGCTTAATAAATATTTATGTGAATGTTGTAAAAAGTGATTTTCAGAAAAGAAAGATAAAAGAAACGAAACTGAATTCTCAACACAGAACATATAAAATCTTTTAGCATATATTTTAGAAAATACGCCCATATATTACAATAACAGTATTAAAATATTTAAAGTCTCAAGTATTCAGTACATAGCTCGTATAAAAGATGTTCGTTCGACCTTAAACCGTTCCCAACAACATACAGAATTCATTTCATATAAAACGTGAGACTACATAACATGAATCATTAAAACAACACACTATATGATGCATACAAAGGGCAACAAATCAGACTGGTAACATTGAACAACAAATAATATACCTATGACAAATAATCTCACAAACCAATCTTAATAAAGTCGGACATGTTTGCAAAGCCAGCGCGAAATAGCAAAAAAGTCCCCTTGAAATATCTCTCTACCCGTTTAAATAAGCAAAATGTTCACGAGATATTGTAACGCTGCATCGCTTTAAAAATTGTAGTAGAGTCAAATAGAAAACTTTTTGTCTCGTTTGACTCATAAAGAGGGCTCACGGTAAAAGAATGACGAAAATCTACCGCAATGATAATACAAGAATATCATTCAATATTTCAAAATTCCAAAATGCAATAGTAGAAATATCAATAAATTTATACTTGCAAACAGTCAAATGACTATGTGCGTAGCCGTTAGCTCAAATATCACATTTGTCATTCAATAAAGAAGCCGTGGAAAGCGGCGTGCTGGCAGATACGTTAGCATGCCGGGCGAAATGCGTAGCAGTATTTCATCTGTCTTTACGTTCTGAGTTTCTAATTCCGGTGAGGTTGACTTTGCCTTTCATCCTTTCTGGGTCGATAAATTAATTACCAGTTATGTACCTGGGTTGATCTAATCGACTGGCCCCCTCCTCAAAATCTTGGGCCTTGTGCTTAGAATAATAATGAAAACGCGGATGAAATGCTCTTTAATTTCATGTGATAAAAGAGTGAAAGCTGCAACCACAAGCATGTATATATATATATATATATATATATATTATATATATAATATATATATATATATATATCATATATAATATGTATGTATTATATATATATATATATCACACCAAAAAATCAATGTAATGAAAGCTAACATTACTGTCTGGATGGAGGAAATATAGGACCGGTTACCCGGTTTCGATGTGATCATCATATAAAACTTTGTTAATTCCAACAATGCCAGTAAGGGCTTTCGATGCTCACTATTATACTTTCAATACAATCATGCTTTGTAAGCGACGGGTTTGCCAACAGGCCAAAGCTGCCACATAGTACGTAAACGTTTCAATTCGTCGTTGGTTTCTAATAGCCAGTTGGCATTTATGTGACATTTTTGTTCAAGAGGCAAGTTGTTCTTTGTTGTAGTTTTAATCCATTTTTTTGTTTGTAACAGTTTCCATTTTTGTGAAGTTTGTGAGGGACAAGTCATCTTTAAAAATTAATTTTATTCGAATGAACGAAAGCGACATGCAATAATGTGATGACAGAAGACAGCACCAGCAATGGAGGAAGGATCCCGATGCTATGCGATGGAAAATCAACATTTTTTTCAGTTAAAGGTGTTTTTCCATATCCAATAGAGGAGAATATGTTAATTAGTCAAAATTCTTCTTAAATTTGGTATCCATACCTATCATTCTTACATACTAAGATTATATTCAGTTTGACGAGCCGAATATTTTTGTGAAATAATTTACACCGGAGCAGAAAGTCTAATTAAGATCTAATTAACGATCTGATTAAAGATTTGTTATTGTCTTCCAATACCTGGGATGTTTCTTAATTTCTTCCTTTCATGTCAACAGGGTCAACTGGGCCTAAGTCATGTTTCTATGTTGCATTCATCACGTAGCTTGAAAAATGTGTTTCTGTATATTTCTTCTTAATTAGTGTATAGTGATTGGTAGAAAATGCTTCTTAAATTATAAATCCATACCTAAAATGCTTCTTAAGTGACATGAATAGATTCAGTTGGGTTTAGTGATCAATTCTGCAAAGAAATTAACGCTGGAGCAGAAAGTCTAATTAATTCCTAATTAAGTGTTTAATTAAAACTTCTTAATTTGTTTTTCCAAACCCGTTTTTTTCTTAAGTTTTTATTTAAGTATCACTTGTGTCTAAGAATACTTAAGAACCACATTTTATGGTATTAGGACCATTTGTACGCATATTGTGCCTTGCCAATGTTTTGGAGCTTCAAGTCTAATCAAATCAGGACTGACTCTCGGTCTATTGTATTGTGGTTTTGCCGAACCACGAATTTACGGGAAAGTAAACAAACCATTTATCTCTGTCAAGCGATGGTAAGAGAAACACACAGGTTCGTAAACATTTTAGATAGATATGCGAAATGCTTCCACACATTTTCTGTCTACGAAAGTCATTGAGACAGCGTTTGTCGCTGTGGGGCTATAGTAGGAGGCACTTGCTAAAGGTACCATGCAGTGGGACTGAATCTAAAGTCACGTTGCTGCTAAACGAACTTCGTAACTACGCAGCAATGCCTGCTGCTAATCTTTGAATTGAGAACGCAAATTCTAAAATTAATATTCCAACATTGATTTCAAATTTTGGCACAAGGCAGGCAATATCGGGGGAGGATTTAAGTAAATTATACCAGCCCCAATGCTCAACTGGTACTTATTTTATCGACTTCGAAAGCATGGAAGGCAAAGTTAACAGCGGTGGTTTTTGAATTCCGAAGGTTAAGACGGAAGAAATGGTGTTGAGCATTTTACCCGGCGTGCTAACCATTATGCCAGCTTGTAGCCTTCCGGACTAGCATAATATCGGTTTCAGATTTTGGAACAATACTACCGATGTCGGGGTAGGAGGTAAGTTGATTAATGTTTAACTGGTATTTCTTTTGTGGATTCTCATTGGATAAAAGGGAAAGTCTACCACAGCGGAATTTGGACTTAGAATGTAGCGACGGAAGAAATGCGACTTAAGTATTTTGCCCGGCGTGCTAACGACTCTGTCAGCTCACTGTGTTAACGATTCAGCCAGCTTGCCGCCATATTCAATATTCTAAAATTGAAATACATCACTTAATTCCCTGTTTGAAAATCTGATATTTGAATATTGAGCGGTCCGAAACGTTTATCTTGATACTAAATCACTTACAGTTAGAGTTCTCTACGAATATTTCCAACAATTCAGACGACATTTACGCTTCACGTTAAATATATAACCATTATATACAAGAAAGTATATTTGTCATTGTGTCTGTATGTTTGTATGTGCGTATATGTGTGTTAGAAAGTAATGATGAAAAAGGAATAAAGAATTATCTTATGATTTTCATAAGCTTTTAGCTGGGTCTGCTACATAATACGCATGCCCCTACGAACACAGACACACAAACATACACACACATGCAAATACACATTCACACACGCACACACATACACGTATATATATATATGACAAGCTTCTTACAGTTTCCATCTACCAAATCCACTCAGAAGGCTTTGGTCGGCCCGAGGCTATACTAGAAAACACTTGCCCTAGGTGCCATGCAGTAGGACTGAACCCGGAACTATATGGTTGGTAATCAAGCTACTTACCACACAGCCACTGCTGCACACACACACATACACACACACACACACACACACACATATATATATATCATAAATATGTATCTATGTATGCACATATATATATATATATATATATATATATATATATATATATATATATATGTCATGATTTTCCATTCGTTCTAACTAATAAACAAATATTACTCTGTGTAACTTTATTCTAGTGCAAAATTATATGCCATGTATATCTTATTATTCATGTTTTGTTTTAATGCAGTGTATGTATATATATATATATATATACATTCGTAACTATTATAAATTAGTTGTATTACTTTATTACTCTCCTCTCGTCTTTTGATATTTTCCCTTGTATGTAGACGTTGTTTGTAATACCTTTCTTAACGTTTTCTGTTGTTTATAGAGACACATTGCTGTTATCTTACTTCTTTATGCATTATCATAAAAACACTGCTTCATCTGTGTAGAAGTACACGTTGAAATTTTAAGCGTAATAAATCCGCATCAACGTGATAGTGGCGGTTCCATAATCAAACACATCTAACCATGTAGGAAAATGTAAATTCAGTGTGCCCATCCAGAATATTTGATTTCAAAATGCAATGATGTATAGATTCCTACGAAATATTGATAAATTGCTGCACTTTGGAATATATGTCAAAAAGCTATCAATTCCGCGCATGAGTAAGAACGCAATATTTCAATGGATTTCAGGGGAATATGGATTTTTTTCTCGGGGTAACTTTTGACAGGCTTCAATGCAGAATCGCCATAAAATGTTTGTTTTATAACACCAAATCGTGTAATATATTGGAATCCAAAAGAAAGTAGCTACATTAATGTTAATCAACAAAACAGTATTATGAATTTTGTCCAGAGACTAATAAAAAATTATGCAGGCACTTGTATTACTGAGTTTTAAAAAATTGAAATAAATGTGCTGTAAATATGGAAGAGATAATCTGATATAATGCATGTCGTTTCATGCGTAGAGAGAAATACAGGCATACTCAAAAATGCACCCATAAACACACAGAGGTACACATACATACTTACATACATAAATACATACAGACATACATACTACATACATAAATACATACATATATGCATAGGTGTTTGTTAATAATTCGAACGCTTCCTACAAAGTAGATGACTTTTAATAAAATGAAAACTTCATCGCTATGCCTTGACTAAGAACATCAGTATGTAGTTTTATTGAACTTCAGGACTTGCATACGTTTTCCAAAGTGCAGCAATATATCGTTGCATTTTGAAATCAAATACGTTATGTATTTCACTTCAAATCTATGTTTCAAAAGCGAATAAGCATCAACAGCTAGCGGGCCATGCAACTCCAGACTGATGATGAGCAATCACTCTGAAACTTGTCTCTGATGCTGGCTTTGCTGGGTGGAGTTGCTTATCTCCACTTTGAAAACACAAGCACACACTAAATGTGTCATGACCAACTAGAAACGGTGTTTCTAAGAGCTAAATAGCAGCAGCATTCTCTCCTTTAATTGGACTTCCACATTAAGTTGGCAACATTCCATCACTTTATCGTGCTGCTACTGTATAAATCTCTCTCAGAGATTTAGAAATGTTATAGTTCTATTGCATACGTTTTATTGTGCCAAGCAGTACAAAAATATATGCTTTGCATTTAAACTAAAATGGTGGGACGAACTGACAGAATCGTTCGTGCGCCGAAGCAAATGCTTAGCGGCATTACGAAGTCTCATCAGTAAGTATATGGACTGTTGCCATAGTAACGAAGCTAAAGGACGCAGACTAAAGTTGCTTGGCAAAGATTGACGCTGAACTCTGAAGTACATGCGCAGTATTTTTAATGTTCTAGCTCACTTCCGTTGTCTTCTGCAGTGCTTGGAATGTAGTGTGTGATCGTTGCACGATCCCTGACAGAGAAAGTTGTTATGGCGATACCTGCTCAGAGGCCTACGCTAAGTGGCAGAAATTGTATGGTGAGGTGTATATGAGGCTCACACAAGTGTACGAGAGTTTCAGATGTTTCCAAGGTGGTCCAAAAACTGTCGCTATTGATGAACGTTTTGGGAGACCCGTAAGCAGCAGAACTGAGAAAAACATTGTAGAAGTGCGTGCAGCTGTGAGGGGGAATCGTCGAATCACCATCCGTGAGTTAGCAGAGGATGTGCAGATTCGTTAGGGCTCATTTGAATCCATTATCACTGAATATTTGGATATCAAACGCTTGTCTGCCAAAATTTGTATCAAAACTGCTTTCACCTGACCGAAAAGACACTCGGGTTTCAGTAGCACAAGAACTTCTTGATAGTGTCGAGAATAATGAAAACCTTTTTGAAAATGTTGTTTTGGCCTCTGAGCAGTTATCGCCATGACAACTTTCTCTGTCTTAGTCAGTCTGACGACCACACTCTACTCGCCTTTCCAATATCGCTGTAAACAGCAGAACTGAGCTAGTATGCATGCACAGCAGAGTTCAAGGTCAATCTGTGCTATGCGGATTTACTCTGCGCGTTTTAGCTTCGTTACCATGACAACACTCCGGATGCTTACTGATAAGCCCTCGTAATGCACAAACGATTCTGTCAGATCGTTCCACCATTTTTTGTATGCAAAGCATATATTTTTGTACTAGTGTTGCAAGCCATATATTTTTGTACAGTCCGGATACGTATTTATCAGACCACGTATGCCATAACTGTATTTTGTGCATAATTGCTGTCGCAGTCTGCTTTGCATATTACCTTTCTCGGTGTCAATGAAATATGTACCAGTGATACAAGTGGAGCACTGGAGTCGATATACTTCACTTCACCCTTCTCTCAAAATTACTGGCATTATGCCCACGTTATAAAGCATACATTTACTGTTACTTGTAGATTGTATTTATGTCAGTTCTAGCGGATGTTTTTTTATGACTAAACGTACCAGATTGCCCTTAGCGTTACTCACTAAAACGGCGAAGGCCACCAATAAATACTGGTATAAATGTAAATATATATTCAAAGAGGAAGCTGTATGTTACCAAACCGATGTCCATAGATGTTTGTAATTCCGACGGGATTAGATGATATTCACAGGAAATCAAAAGCATAAAAATCATACATCAGTTGATCTTCTTCTGAATATTATCAGGATACGTGTTTGTTTATTGTAGAAGATTCCATGGATATATACCAAAACGTTCGGGGCATTAACATACGTATTCATTTGTATAAACTAAAACGAATATTTTCGATAATGCTAATCCGATAATCTCGCTATGTTGTCGGAAAAGTTGAAATGCGAAATACAAGCGCTTTTAATGTTACGAACATTATTACATGTACGGAGTGCTTTAAATAGAAACATACACACACATTCACATATATTAACGCCCAGAGATGCACACATATATACGGTCATACATACATGAATATATACATCCCCGGATGTCCACCAACCTCTCGAACTACTTATCTCTTTCTCGATGTCGTTGCGAATCGATACCTCTACATTTATTGGTATATATATATATATAATATATATATATACGAATATATATATATATATATATATATGTATATATATATACGAATATATATATATATGTTATATATATATTTATATATATATACATATGCATGTATATATATTTATACATATATATCCATATATATACATATTTATATATGTATATATATACCAATACACACACACACACACACATATATATATACATATATATATATACACATATATATATATATGTATATATATACATATATACATTTGTATATATATATTTACATATATGTATATATATTATGTGTCCACAATCTCTCCAAACTATATATATATACATATATATATATATATATATAGATATATATATATATATGTATGTATATATGTATCTGTCTGTCTATCTATCTCTTTCTCTCTCTCTCTCTATATATATATATACAATATATATATCTATATATATATATATATATATATATATATATATATATATATATATATATATATATATATAAACGTAACCGTGTGTGTACGTGCCTGTGTGGATCTAGTTGGTATTTGTGTGAAAAAAATCCCTGAGTTAACTTTACTTAAAGGATAGATCAAAAATATTTTTCCAAGAAATGAAAGGTCCTTTTTAATTGATGTTCCATAAATGTGGAATATTAAACATTTCTGATGATAATATTGTAATATCGATATTAGATATTGGATATCTGTGGAATATTCGAAACACACTTGAATAATAAATGTTTCTTTCCCGCTTGCATCGCCATACCTCCCATGAATAATAAAACGTGAATCAATGATTATTCTTTCAACCATTTTATGTTTTGAGTTTAATATTTTTCGAACTCTATTTTAGAAGCTTCACAGATCGTTCACTTTCACCACACCTGCACATATATAGCTATATGAATGCATATATATGAACATATACATATATATTCGTCTAAGTCTGTATATATATATATATATATATATATATATATATATATATATATATACGGTGGGGGGAAATAAATATTCGTAAATGTCAAAATTCTTTATTTATTTAAATTCTAATGAACATAAATGGGATATATTAATACTATATTTGCATACACATTCATAAACTAAGAATATGCAAAAGAAACGAATAAATTATAGTAACTAATGAATTTATATAAAATTATGAATAAATTAAATCAGAATTATCAGATATTTTTGTTCTGAACGAATACTTTTTTTCACCCCTAAATATTTATAATTTAATATAAATTCCTTACTTACTATAATTTATTAGTTTCTTTTGCATACTCTTAATTTATACATGTGTATGCAAATATAGTATTGGTATATCCCATTTATATTCATTAGAAATTATATAAAGAATTTTGACATGTACGAATATTTATTTTGCCCCACTGTATACACACACATATATATATTCTCACTTTCCCTCCACTTGTACGTCACTCTGTCCCTTTCATTCCTTTTTCTTTCTTTCTCGTCCCTGCCTAATTCTTCAAGCCCTCTCGCCTACCTCTCTCCTCTGCCTCCACGTAATCGGTGTTCCGCTAAGCCTCACATTTCTTTCTTGGTTCGACTAGCATCCGTGTAGCATCTCTCGTATTCCTTCGCGTGACTTTCAACTTTTACGTTCCTGCCGTAGGGCTTCACTTCCACACACGCCAGCTTAATTTAACTCATCCTTAATAGAAACACACCTGTTCTTAATGTCCTGTTATTTGTATTTGTATTTGTGGACTATTCTGCGTTTTTCGTCCTTGTTATCTTATACATACGCTAGGTTTCTTCCAAGGAGTTTACTGCTCTTAGGGTTGTTTGGAGCAACCTCGAGTGTAACCGCCCGAAACTGCAAAGGCGATCTGGAACTCGATGAGGATAGGAATGACTCGTCTTTGTTTTTCCTGTCATTTTTCGCATCGTCTAACTGTCCGGATGTTTTGATGTCGCCTCTTACGTTCTTGTTCCACTTTCTGTTTTCTTTATATATATGAAGTATGTGACAAACGACATAAACGATAGTAAACACCTAAACTAGTTTGACTCGGCTGCATGGGACTTACATTTTTCCCAGGATTCTGACACATTTGTCCCGTTCGGGTCAGAATACCAATTATCGTTAATCAGATCATAATATATATATATATATATATATATATGTATGTATAAAAGACCCCCTTCGGTCATGAATGACCATGGGATTGCACCTAGTAAGTTACCCTCCTAGACACAAGTCCGGGCAAGGTTGTTTATGGAAGACCAGCAGTCGCCCATGCATACCAGCCTCCCCTCTCCACGCCACCAGTGTTATCCAAGGGAAAGACAAAGGTCGATACAGCTTGACACCAGTGACGTCGCAACTCATTTCTACAGCTGAGTGAACTGGAGCAACGTGAAATAAAGTGTTTTGCTCAAGAACACAACACGCAGCCCGGTCCGGGATTCGAGCTCACAACCTCACGATCGTAAGCTCGACGCTCTAACCACTGAGCCATGCGCCTTCATATATGTATATATATATATATATATATATATATATAAATATCTATACACAAACACACACACACATATATATATATATATATACACATAAAGATAAACCTATATATATATATATATATATATAAGCATACTGGGAGAGAGGAAAGAAACGAAACGAATTGTATATATATATATGCATACATACATATATATATATATATATATATATATATATATATATATATATGAGGAATAGATAGAAATCAGACAACTGATGAAATGTTCTTTGTGCTATTTGTCCTATTTTCCGTTTGTTTCTCTTGTTGTTTGCGTATTGAACTCATTTGCTTTCGTATTACATGTTGTTTCATATTGCGTCCTGCACTCATATATGCATATTCATGTATGTATATATATGTGTATATATATATATATATATATATATATATATACACATATATATACATACATGAATATGCATATATGAGTGCAGGACGCAATATGAAACAACATGTAATACGAAATCAAATGAGTTCAATACGCAAACAACAAGAGAAACAAACGGAAAATAGGACAAATAGCACAAAGAACGACATTTCATCAGTTGTCTGATTTCTATCTATTCCTCATTTTGAGCATTGAACAACAATATGTGTCTTCAAAGTCAGTTTCTCCCATGAGTACCAAAATAAAATTTTGGATTTCTGGAGGGTCAAAGTTGGGGAGCAAATAAAGGACTGTGGCGTCACAAAAGGATACGGAATGTAGACAAATATGAAGAGGGTAAAATAACGAACGCTGGATAAATATTTTCCTTAAAAAGAGGAAACGTAGAAGAGAGACAGTATACGTCCAGTCCTTAAGAGAAAGGGAAAAATTACACACACACACACACACATATATATATATGGATGGAAGCACTCCGTCGGTTACGACGATGAGGGTTCCGGTTGATCCGAATCAACGGAACAGCCTGCTCGTGAAATTAACGTGTAAGTGGCTGAGCACTCCACAGACACGTGCACCCTTAACGTAGTTCTCGGGGATATTCAGCGTGACACAGAGAGTGACAAGGCCGGCCCTTTGAAATACAGGTACAACAGAAACAGGAGGTAAGAGTGAGAGAAAGTTGTGGTGAAAGAGTACAGCAGGGATCACCATCATCCCCTGCCGGAGCCTCGTGGAGCTTTAGGTGTTTTCGCTCAATAAACACTCACAACGCCCGGTCTGGGAATCGAAACCACGATCCTATGACCGCGAGTCCGCTGCCCTAACCACTGGGCCATTGCGCCTCCACATATATATATATATATATATATATATATATATATATATATACATGAGTGGACAAACGAGAGAAGAGCACTCAACAGCTTTATTGTGAGTTACATGTATGAATCAAAACAGTGTGATTCAATTTCGTTGGTAGACTTGAATCTCAAGGGTGATGCTAATCGTCAGCCATTTTGAATTTGAATCAAGCTGTTTTGATCCATACATATATGGGTGTGTGAATGTTTACACACACACACACACCACACACACACACACATATTTATATATATGTTCTATATATATATATATATATATATATAAGACTGTGAAGAGAGACGTTGTTCTTTCATAGGGATATCCATCCAAGCCTGCATTTATATCAATTAACAATATTGCAAATTCCACCTGTGCTTATGTTCTAGTGTTTATCGTTGTTTTTTCCTTGATATTACAACCTTATACTTTTTGAAATTCCACATGTCCTTATAGAGGTTATCATCTTTTCGATATACAAGAAAATGTTTTAACAATACAAAAATACTGGAGAATGCAACCATAGAATAATCAATATGTTTATTATAATAGTCAAATCATGTTGCCTACACATGTTTCAGTTTGTTGCTTAGGTTCATATTAATGAAATTAAATTGTATTAGAATTTGAAAAAAAATAGAACAGTATCCAAGAAGACTTGCTAAAATTCAATTAGAATTGTACGTTCCATCCATGAAAATGTATGAAGAAATAACAGCCACGATTTTCCTTTCTTAACAAACTATTTTAGCCATAAAGTAGGGTTTTGCTTTTTCAAATTCATAATGCAATTTAATAGCATTAATATAAATCTAAGCAACAAATCGAAACATGTGTAGGCAAATGATTTGACTATTATAATAAATGCATTAATTATTTTATGTATGCATTCTCCATTATCTTCATTATCACATTGGTAATCCGTTCCCTGTATATTGCTCACATATAACTGTTTTTTATATATAATTCCAAATAAATGGCACTTCATATTCGATGCTCCGGTGAAGCTACAGGATGTTATTCACGCACTTAACTGTATCAGTTGCGTCTTATACTAGAAGCAGCTGTAAGCGAATGAAGTTCATAACATAACCATTGCTTCTCCCGCGTCATACAATTACTTACATATGCTTATAGATCGATAGAAAGATAGATCAATAGATATAGCTATCATACGTGTGATGCATCATTATTGCGTGTATGCGTTAGAGCCCGCGTCTGTGTGTGTGAGTCTGTGTGCGTGTGTATTGTAGATCTTCAAATTTGACCACAGTCTATCGTTTTGACACAAATTTCAAATCCGACAAAATTTCTGGAGGCGAAATGAGGAAAGCAATCGAACTATTACGCGTTTGGGGTTTAGCTCTAAATATACAGCACCGCACAAATCTAAGTAAGGCGTAACAATGCATAATTATTTAAAGCACTTATTATTTTAAACATAAAAATCCTCCCTCCGGCTCAGTACAGCTATATTATAATGCAGATGTATCACGTGAAAGCAAATAATTCAGCATAACGTTACCTTTTAGGAATTTGAAAATTTGATATATACTGAACTACCTGCACTTTGACAGGACATGTTGCAATTATTGCAACTGGCTGTGTGTTGTGACTGCGCCTAAAGACTTTCTAATTTAGTCGTTATTTCAATATAAATGGGTTTTAAATGCCTTAATATCAAGGTTTGAGCGTCGGAATTCTGTTCTGCCATTATAAACATGTAATTATAGATACGTTATATTCCAGTGAAATATCGTTTTTAATGAGGCACTTCCATGATGCATGTAACGAATTTAAAACAAGGAACCATTTAAGTATTCAACCACAGGAGATGCATGGAATGTAATTGCTTTGAAACATATTCAGATTTTTATACTCTTATCAGATGGTGACAGAGTGCGCTGTTAAGATGATACATAGACAGATTTCAATATATACACAAACACACTCGGAATTACACCCTCAAATATATACACATAAAAAAACACATAAGACCGATCACCCCACCCCATATGTATATATATATATATATATATATATATAATATATATATATATATTCAAAAAGCAATAAAGATTAAGTTAATTTAAATGAATTTACTTGAATATGGTACCTAACTTAGATGCACCAAAACAAACTATACGGTTTTAACAATACAGTAATGTGGGGTGATTATAAGCGAGAAAGAAGCAACAAGAATGGATAGGTTTTTAGTACAATCGTTTCATACAAGGACAGGCTTTATTAAAAGTTGCAAAAATTGCAGCATATAAACATGTCCCGTACTCATCAGCTAAAATACATGTGAGTTCTCTAGACATCCTAGTGGTTGAGGCTATACTCATGAAGTAATGTAGATAATTAAGTAACATAAACAGATTTCCAAAGTTCATTAAAGTTCTTTAAAGATGATGTACAGTCTTATCACAGAATTTTAAAAAAGTTTTAATAGCATCACAGAGAAGGTGACTTAATCCATAGTGTACATATGAATTTCCAGAGATATGAGGAGGGATTACATACTCACAGAAGACAAATTTATCCATTGCTAATCACAACGAGGTGGGTTTCAATTCCTGCTTATTAGCATTACCGAGAGGGTGAATTAATCCTTTGTATAGATGCACAATTTCCAATGGTGTAGATGTAAATTTCCAGAGAAATGAAGAGGAATTTCATATTCACAGGCGATAAATTTATCAATGGCTGAACACAATGAGGTGGGTATCAATTCTTGCTATATGATTAGGTATTTGCCACATTAATCACATTACTGCTATTTTCAAGAGACTGTAGCTATTTAACTTTTAAAGGCTGAAGGGCTTTCTAGAGAGCAAAGAACAGAAAAGGGAAGGAAAGAGAAGGAAAGAGAGAAAATAAAGGGGGAGGGAGCAAAAGGGGGGGGGGCTAGAAGAGAAGAGAAAAGGAAAAAGAAAAAAAGAAAAAGAGAATAAGAAGAAGAAAAAGAAAAAAGAGAAAAGAGAAAGAAATAGGGAAAGAAGGGAAAAAAGAAAAAGAAAAAAAGAGGGTTCTAGTTATACAGAAGAATTAGTAGACGGCAAGTCTGGTTTTAATTTACAGGCATCTAGGAACTAGAGGAGAATATTATTCTTTGACCAGTAAAACAGCTAATTTATTGCTGTCGAAAGCAGCTATGAATTTAAAGAGGATCTAAAGAGATAACACGGTCAGGGGTTTAGGGGTTTAGGGGTCAAAGGCTAAAATCAAAAGAAAATACATTAGGAAAATCTAAGTATAATCTTATCAAAAAGTCAAAAAAATTTATTTATTTAATTTATTCAGTTTACTGTCTTAAGGAGTTGCCGTTTTTATTCATACATTGACGGACTACAGGTCAAATCTTAGAAGATCATTTACAAGGTGTTAGGGAATTGTCTATCATAATGAAGATAATCATATTATCACCGAGGGAGTAGCCTTATTTATTTAATTTTGAAATAGAATTATTGGGCTTTAGTAACTCATTTTATTTTATTAAAGTTATGCTACTTAAATTAGATTAAGTTAAGAATTAAAATTAAAAATTAAAATTAAGATTTAAAATTAAGATTTAAAAATTTAAAATTATGAGTTTGAAATTAAATAAAGCCTCAATTAAGCAGCGTATAAGTACTATTCATTTCCCTGTTCTCAAAAAACTGATGCAGATATAAGGAAAAAGATAACTGTAGTGTGAGAACTCTTAGTTATCTACTTAAAGCAGTGCTATACTAGTAAAAATGAAGTTATATCTATCTATCTATCTAGTTACGAATATTCTAATCATTTAAAATATTTTAAAGTCTTCAATTTAGCGTGGACACAAACTTGACCTAGTTCGATATGGTTATTCAATAAGTTTCTATGTTTTCTATGCTTTAGAATTTCATACGTCTCCATGGAGCATAGTTGGCAACCAACCCTGCTATTTTTATACGGAATTGCTCTCCTAACTATTTCCCAATTAAGGTTATAATTATTATTATTATTTTTGAGTTCCCAGATTTTGTTTGAAAGTGTGGTGGTACCAGCTTTATGACGTAATTTAAAAGACGAGATGTGATTTCTAACTCTGGCTAG
This sequence comes from Octopus sinensis, assembly GCF_006345805.1. Lineage (NCBI taxonomy): Eukaryota > Metazoa > Mollusca > Cephalopoda > Octopoda > Octopodidae > Octopus > Octopus sinensis. The sequence goes on along the minus strand of NC_043003.1, from coordinate 67,985,294 downwards.
AAAATTAATTGTACATGCAATGTAAAGATATTTGTTATTCTCCGTGGATATGGTACGTTTATAGATTACATTATTTTCCCCGCATAGACCAGGTGCCGGGCATTTTGATTTTATTCTACACTTACACACAGGAGGAACAACTTCAGGTTTTGGATTATTCTTGGGTAGATGTCTTAGGTTCCTATTATTTTGATTATCATGAGTATAATTGTCCTTATTGTTATTAATATTTCTATAGTTGGTGCTGATATCTAAAGTATTGCTATTATTTATTGATCCTTCTGTTTCATCTTTTAGGTCTAAAGTCCTACCATGATTTCTTATATTATTGGTAATGTTACTATTATTGTTAGTCTTTTTATCCGACTGCATATTGTTGTTATAGATATCTGTTTATGTTACTTAATTATCTACATTACTTCATGAGTATAGCCTCAACCACTAGCATGTCTAGAGAACTCACATGTATTTTAGCTGATGAGTACGGGACATGTTTATATGCTGCAATTTTTGCAACTTTTAATAAAGCCTGTCCTTGTATGAAACGATTGTACTAAAAACCTATCCATTCTTGTTGCTTCTTTCTCGCGTATATATATATATATATATATAAGTATACGCAAATGCATACACACACATGCATAAACACACATATACACATATATACACACACTCTTACATATCAGTATATATGGATATTATATTACACAACATCTACATACAAACATCATATATGTGCGCATGTTACTATGCAAATGTTTTTGTGTATATCGTATAAAATTATAGGATTAGCCATATTTAAATAAGTATCATGGTGTGCTAGATATGGAAATATATATTTGGATACTTCTAATCACCAGGTGCTTACGATATGCGACGGGAATCTATGTAAACCAATTCATCAGTCTCGAATAAAAGAATCTTTATAGTTACAATGCACTTTTTCTGAAACATATATATTTATTCTTTCATATAAATGGTAACGGGTATATTGGAATTGCTGGAAAGGAATTTGAAAGCTTGTCCAACAATTATGTAACAGATAACAAATGTTTCCATTGTGAATAGAATTAATGCTTTACCAGTAAGCAAAGGTAATTACAGACTGCAAATGTTCTTCATTGACATGCTTTAAATATACATCACTCTGCCTTTGACGAAAAAATGAAGTGAACAATAATAGCAAAATTTATAAACGGCGATAGCGCAGAATATTTAAAATACATGCACAGTTATTGAAGTGATAACTGAACTGAAATTAGAAGAATTATAAATAAAATATGTCCAGTGCACTCGATCAGAACTGAATGTTTAATACTTACAAGGCAATGTTCTTTTTGATTTTCCTTCTTTTTGTTTTCGTTTTTCGTACAGTTATGTAGTAATCTATTTATCGAAAGAAAAATGTACGTGTTTTTATCCGGCACGCGTTATTCTACGCTAAAAATAAAGAATAATGGTCAGCTACAGTATTTAAAATATATCACTTGAGAAATTCACCTCACACACACGCCCTCTCTTTCTTACACGCACACACACACACACACACACACACACACGCACACTCACATGTACACACACATGCATATATATATATACACACAGACACACACACATACATACACATATATAGATTTTCATATTTTATTTACAATCTTACAATAATATAATATAATATAATATAATATAATATAATATAATATAATGAAATGATAGAATATTAAATGTTCATTCTGATTGAATTAATACTTTCATACATTATACTGTGCAATCTTTAGGTTCATGTAGTAGTGGTGACAGTTATGTTTTACAATTTACAACTGTCATATTATTTTAAGATTGTAAATAAGACGTGAAAATCAAAGTTAGAATTTCTTTGAGAAATATACTCTTCTATACACAATCATACACAACCGTGTATATATATATATATATATATATATATATATATATGAAGACGCCTTTCGGTCATGAATGACCATGGGATTGCACCTAGAAGCTTCCATTCGTTGGCATTATTCCAGGTAAGGTTGTTAAAAGATCAGCAATCGTATATGCATACCAGCCTCCCCTCTCCACGGAACCGATGTTATCTAAGGGAAACACAATGACTGATACAGCTTAGCTCCAGTGACGTCACTGAGAACACAACACATAGGCCGATCCGAGAATCAAAGTCACTACATCATGATTATGAGTCTGACGCCCGAACCACTGAACAATGTGCCTTCATATACGCATGCATGCAGGCATGTATGTACGTAAGTAAGAGGTTAGAAAATGCACAAGAGCATGATGTAATAGGTACATCAAATAAATGCTCAGAACAAACCTTGGGCCTAATCTCCGATATTAATTACAGAGGTCCAAGATCCGTAGAAATATTGGTTTTCTATAGAAATTGTAGTTATCGTTATGAGATGTGTATGCTAGCAAAGAATACCATGAAATGTGCGTGGGAAGACATCAACGTATTCAAGTTATTTAGAACATATTTATACAGGAGAGACACAAGGATCACAACTATGAATAATCAAGAAAATACGGAGGGTGAAAGCTCATAGTAATTTTGTGTGTTCGGGTAGTATATGTCCAAGAAAAGCCACACCAGAACATCGGTGACTAGGTAGACGCAACACGCCATTATACCTTCAAAGATCTATCTATGTCTCTCTGTTACTCGGTCTGCCTGTCTATCTCTCTCTCTCTATCTATCTATCTATCTATCTATCTATCTATCTCTTTGCGTGTGTGTGTAGGGAGTAGGGGTGCAATGCCTTGCGGTTTTGAGGAAGCGTTTCATTTCAAGTTGCATGATATGAACTATCCTGCAACGGACCAGTGTCCTTTCAATGGAGGAATACATGATACATAGGCCACAGAAAACAAGAAACCAGCCTTACGTAGCTATGGATCGGGAAATATATATGTTGCTTTCATATATATATATATATAGAGAGAGAGAGAGACGTTTCAGCTTATTTACTCTGCAGCTTTCATCAGGTGTCCTGGTGGAATTTTTAACCCAGCCTTGTGTTCTCATTCCTAAGTTATTCTGGGTTGATGTTATTAATGTTATCCTCCTCCTCCTCCTCCTCCTCATTATTATTATTATTATTATTATTATTATTATTATTATATTATTATTATTATTATTATTATTATTATTATTATTATTATTATTATTATTATTATTATTATTGTTATTATTAGTTATGCAAGGTACTGCCAGGAATTGAACTCGAAATCTTGTGTTAAGTAGCCAGCACTCTTAACCATTACGCTATATATAATAATGTAAATAAAGTACATGTGTGTGTGCGTGCCTGTGTGTGTAATTGTGTGTGTATATTTGTCTCTGTGTGCTCCCCCATCTCACAATCGCTTGGCAATCGATGTCGGAATGTTTACGCCCCCGAAAGTTAGTGGTTTGGCAAAATAATTACCAGACAGAATAAGTACCAGGCTTAGAATGAATTAATTCTGGAGTCGATTATCTGCGACTAGAAAGCACTATAAGGCGGTGCAACAGCATGGCTGCAGTAAAATGATTGAAAGAAGTATAAGAATAAAAGAATACACAAATACAAATAGCATAACATGGATTGAGATATAGACTGATTGAGATATAAGACTGAACTCATACGAGCGTGTAACTGATATAAAATATACGTCGTGAAGATTCTTGAAGGATTTCGAGCTTTTAGATTTTGAGTTACAGGCAAAGTGAAAATACTATTTCTAGACACCTCTAGTTGAGTAAGAAATAACCCTGCTCTCACTTGAAAATCAGTACTTTGCAATATTTGGAAATAATGATCCTTTCTTGTAGATGCTAGTACGCTGGCTCCAAAGATATTACCCCAGCATCTCCTGTTAACGATTGAATAAATACATGTTATTACAGTATATTAATTGGTATATAAAAAGGTGAAAGTAGATGTTTCTAATTTAAATATAATTTCCGATCAAGACTCCTCTTCTTTCTCCGATTCAAGTTAATTTTGATCATTTATGATTTTATCAACTTTATTTAACTAACTATTAGCATTGATGTATGGAATTGAACGAGGGCACTGTTTATTTGGGAATCTTTTCAGAGATATTAACAGAAAAGGCTTCGGTCTCACACCATGACGTCTCCGTATTTTCTCAAGAATTTCGAGATATTGCTATGTTATACAAAGAATGTTTTTGGCAGTAACATATTAAGCAATATTATACACATAACAAACTGCAGGAATATTTTAATTTTTCAAAGATTCGTATGAATGCATTGATGTTGACAGGATATAAGGAAGTGTTCCTAAAAATTATTTTTGAAATGTAGATTTGAAAAGGTATATCTTTTATCATACTGCTTCTAGTGTCATAAAAGTCACTTCATTGCAAGGAAAGTGATAGCATGTTCACTCAGGTCATTCATAGCAGTTATCTCATAGAGTATTTTTTTCTTGATAGAAAATCTTTGAACAGTTTAATATACGCCTACATTAGGTTTGCAAAAGTCTTACTCACTCAACTAATTTTGGATATTGAAAGAAAACGAATCTGTGTTTAGAATATTCAAAATTAGCAAAATTGAGAAGTTTATTCATCAGAAATAAAAAAAAGTTCAGAGATGGCATTTCAAGAAGAAAAGATTAAATAAGTTAGTGTCTGCTAAAAATATAATGATTGCATTCATGTTTTCGCTAAATTAAAACACAGTGATATAGATAATCCTGTTAAAAGTCGTTGCATTAAAACAAAGTAGTAATCTGATTGGATGCATACCAGTTAACTAATGAATAGTTATGATTGTGTATGATTGTGTATGATTTTTTGCATTCAAGTTTTGGAACATTTACAAGCTTACTACCTATACTTCTGGAAACATCTGGACTCGAATGATTGCATTTGTAAATCAAATCTGGCAACAATTTTCTAAAAAATAAAAAAATAAATAAAATAAAATTTAGGTCAGTTTGGTCAAAATTAGTTCTTTTTATCTTCTGTTTCTGAAATGCTAGCTTTCCTAATGGAATCCAACATAGAAGAAATGCAGATGATTGCGGCATGAAAGTGGTCTCATCATTCATTTGACGAGCACTTGAAATTAAAATGTTTTGCTATTCAATTACTAACTTGACTTCCGTCTGTAATATCTCTTCCGTTTAGCTTACCTTTTGATTTGCACGTCAATGACTCTTTTCGATATGATTTTGCTAAAAATTACAAAGTTCGCGGTACTGGATGACGACGATGGGGACAAATAGGAAGAGCAGGGTCAGGGTGAGTATGCGATCTGGACTCTATTATACATTTCTGAATATTTCCTTACACAACGAGTTATTTCTCTTCGTCTCTTTTTTAGTTTCCCCACCTCATTTTTGAATATATTTAGTAACACTCTCAAAGCATTTCTTTTTGATCTGGTTCACACTTAGCAATCAAAAATGAACTTTACCTCCGTATAATGCAATGAGAAAAAGTGCATTTGTAAGGAATATCGGAAAGATATCTGTGACGATCATTCAACTTAAATTGATTTTTCAAATACTTTGCACTTTGCCATACATATATTTTTTATTATCTGCCCAATCATTATACACGAAATGATCGTGTTTTCGAATAGCTGCTACGCAGTTAGTGGATATGTTTCCGTCTAAACATATTTCCATAAGAATAATTGCAGCAAATTTCATACTTTCAGACAAAGCTTTCTGTACTTTCAGGTGAAGATCAAATGAAATTTTGAGAAGTTGCCAAAAAAAGTATGACTGAATTTTAACAAATTTTATGGTTCTTTTAATGACCTTACGGCACTCACTTTTACAAAACATTCAATGTATTAATAACTAAAATAAAAGATAAATATTGAAAAGATTTGAATGTGTCTTTTTGTTGTACATTTATCCAAAACAAAACGGAAAAAGTATTGTTACAAATGAATAGAAACTGCTTTACTAAAATAACAAAAACTGAAATAGTCTGAGTAATATTTAACATATGTAAAAGGAGATATTATATGAAACAAAATAGTACATATCTGATTTCAACAAATGACATTTCTGTTAGCTCTTTCGTAGATACACACGTAAACTCAGGCACACACGCACACACACACACACAGACACACACACACAGACACACACACACACACACACACATACACATATATATATATATACATGCGTGTGTGTATGTTTGTCCGTATATATATAAATATAAATATATATATATATATATATATATGCATGGTGTATCTACATGCGCATATGTATGCACGTATGCATCGCTAAGTGTATGTGTGACTATACGTATATATATATATATATATATATATATATACGTTCTGTGTTCAAATTCCGCCGAGGTCGACTTTGCCTTTCATCCTTTCGGGCTCGATAAATTAAGTACCAGTTGCGCACTGGGGTCGATAGATAGACAGACAGACAGAAAGACAGACAGACACACAGATAGATAGATATATAGATAGATAGATAGATAGATAGATAGATAGATAGATAGATAGATATAGATAGATAGATAGATAGATAGATAGATAGATATACATGCATACATACATATATGCATACACGTTTCGTCATATTAGTGGAAGATTTCTAATATATCCTTTTTATGATGGTAGGCTTTGGTTTGGGGGTAGGTTTGCAGCTATATTTAGTAGATTGTATACCTAAGTATAGTGCTGCCAAGTAAGCATTCTCATTGTTGTCGCTTGGATTGCAGGAATTTTATTTTGGTGATATTCGAATAATTGTTTTGAAAATCTCATCTCCGCAGAATTTTATCCGTAGGACAAATTACTTTCTATGATCACCACCTGGAAAATGTCCCTATATAAAGCAAACTGTTTCAGAATCATAGCTGTGACTTTTGAAATGATGTTTGATATAATAATTTAGATTTTTATTTTCATGTTTCAACTAATAGCGACTAAAAAAAAAAATTAAGCCAAAATAACATTTATTTTGTTATACCTCTATAATTATAACAATTAAATTTCTAATTGTTTCCCATAAACAATTGCATTAATTAAAAATTACAATACTTAATCTATGCGAAATTAATAATTGAAATAATTAATAGCTGAATAATTAATAGTTAAAATAATTGATCTAAAATTTCATGTTTTATCTCTTATCCAATAATTCATATCACAAAAATTGCACATTCTGACTGTGCATCCCAAAATATCCACCGAACGGTGACTTTTGCACGTCTGCTGCGACTTATGCGATTTTAATTCTTTAATCGTGCTTACTCGATATTGTGCAGGCATTGTACCCACACGTCAACATTCAAAAACATGTCCACAAATTTGGATGGAATGAAGTAATATGGGCTTCATTATAGCTTTGCTACCCTTTTAGCAGTGGTTGGTTCAAATCAACGAATAGAAACTATAAATTCTACATGTTAAGAGAGAAAGTTGAAACACAGCTTTTCACGTCACCCTTGTCCATTCGAAGAAGGCTATGATACTATCAGTCACATATGACATAACCTCTTGCATGGTCACAAAGGCATCTTTAACTTCATCTGGTGAAATAAATGCCAGTGATGGACGCATATTTCTTTTCAGGGCAAATGCTGGGTCAGTTTATATTTTCCTTGTAACTTTGAGATTGTTATCATTAGATGAGATACAGAAAAACCCCTAGAAAGTAATCTGAAATAAATCCCCTTCCACGATACTGCTGTTGTTAATACATTAGAGAGCTGTCTGAAGAACGCAAAAAATGAATGGAAGGACAAGATGGAAAATAATTTCGTGAAGATGAAGGTTCTTTGTTTCATAGCAGAGCATAAAAGTAAAGGATAATTCTTTTTCGAATCAGGGATTGAAAAACTTATGTTTGTAAAACATTTCAGTATGATATTAAATGGATTATCTTCAGGAGATCCGCCAGCAAACTTTAATTTTATCCCAGATAAAATGAAACACCAGTAAATTTTGATTACACGGAATAAGGGGCACTGTTTCAGTACGTGTTATAGTATGTCGAATGTCTTACAACCAGTCGTTGATTTGATATAATTTTAAAGGGATTGAACGGCTTGCGTAATGATTTGCTGCACAGTTTCTATGGACGTTAATATATACTTTGAATTTTTAGATATAACACAGTATTTCGGCGTTTGTATATCGGCGAAATATGCTAAACATTGACACACAAGTTAAATATTTCCCGTATTCATAAGATAAAAACCTATTTGCAAGTGCTTTCCGGTGGGTTGTTATGAAGCTCACTTTACAATGCTGTGGTGCCGGGTTCAGTCCCAACGTGCGGCACCATGGTCAAATGTTTTCTGATATAATGCCAGTTGACGAATATCTTATGAGAGAATTTGAGAAACAGAAACTACGTAATATCTCGTTGCATATATATATATTCTATTCTTTTATACCTTTATTTCTTACAGTCGTTTGACAGCGGCCATGCGGGAGCACCATCTTTAGTCGAACAAATTGACGCCAGGACTTGTTCTTTGTAAACCTAGTACTGACTCTATCAGTCTTTTTTGCCAAACCGCTATGTAACGGGGAGATAGACACGCCATCATCGGATGTCAAGCGATGGTGGAGGACAAACATAGACACACAAACACATACATACATACGTATATATATGTATGTATATATGTATGTACATATGTATATATATATGTAAAAAATATAAATATGTTTATATATGTATATCTATATACATATGTGTGTGTGCATGTGTGTACATGTGTATATGTATATCCTTATATGTCTTTGTTTCTGTGATCGCCCACACTGCTTCACAAACGGTGTTCATTTGTTTAACGCCAATTCTAAAGAGCTTCATAATAGAGATCAATACAAAAAGTGCTATACTTATATATAAGTCCTGGGGCCGATTTGTTCAACCAAAAACCCTTCAATTTAAGAATAAAAGATATATATCCATCATAGATAAGATTCATTTGTGTTTCACGTAAGCATAGATTTTTCCTACAATTCCGTGAGCAAAAATCCATGCTTACGTGAAACACTAAGTATTATATAAGTCAAGAGTTGTAGAAGCACTGTGATCGATATAAGTGTTTAATAAAAAAAACTGCTCGCTGCTACTTCAGAAATCCGTCACTTCGGACAAGAAACAAGTGTAATTATCTCAGAATATTTACTGTCAGTTTCAAGTATTATTTAGTAAGAGACAAACTTGTTTTTCAAAGTCAACTCTGTCCATAATATCAGGTAACATCAGATCTGGTTATAATTGGTTTATATATAATATAGTTCAAGAAATAATGAGGTCATTCGAATCCAAGCGAAGGTGTCTGGTGAAGAATTTTATCTTCAATATTTAAAGACTTCTGGGGGCGAACTCAATTTTCGGAGGGTTAATGTTGTTCTGATTTGATTTAGTAAGAAATCTTATAATTTGAATTACACACACAAACACACACACACACACACACACACACACACACACACACACACACACACACACACATATATATATATATATATATATTTACATACACATACACGACACGCACACACACACACGAATACATACACACTTATTGATGAATAATCAGCATTGTTGTAGAAAAAATGTAACTCACATATACAATCGGGTCTCAACATTCTCCCGCTTGTAATAGTTTATTAACTTTTATAGTGGGATTGTTAGATAAGATGGCCGATGGTGTAGATTTGGGTACTCAGACATCATTACTGTATCACATCTATTACCACCGAGAAAAACAAATGCTCTAATAGGTTAGATGTCGCATAATGTAAACTCGCGAAATACTAAGATCAAGTATAATTCCCCCAAAACAGAGATATCACTTGTATCATACAGAAGAGCTATTTGCTGAAACTCAGCTCATATACGAAAATTATCCCCATGTAGATATATCTTTAATGAGTTTACTGCGTTGGTTAAAAAATGACGATGAAAGTGTGGCTGTGTGGTAAGTAGCTTGCTTACCAACCACATGGTTCCGGGTTCAGTCACACTGCGTGGCACATTTGGCAAGTGTCTTCTACTATAGCCTCGGGCCGACTACAGCCTTGTGAGTGGATTTGGTAGACGGAAACTGAAAGAAGCCTGTCGTATATATGTATATATATATGTATGTGTATGTGTCGTATATATGTATATATATATGTGTGTGTGTATGTTTGTGTGTCTGTGTTTGTCCCCCTAGTATTGCTTGACAACCGACGCTGGTTTGTTTACGTCGCCATCACTTAGCAGTTCGGCAAAAGAGACCGATAAAATAAGTCCTGGGCTTACAAAGAATAAGTCCTGGGGTCGATTGGCTTGACTAAAGGAGGTGCTCCAGCATGGCCGCAGTCAAATAACTGAAGCAAGAAAAAGAGTAAAAGAGTAAAAGAGTAAAGAGAGAGACATTTAGTAGGTATTATTCTATATGAAGATGAAGTTAGATTATTTATCGTACACTGCTAAACGACTTATAAATTTCACATACGTTAACATCTTTTCGATACCCAGTATATATTTTTAGATTTTCTGTAGATACCACACTGATATCAGTCCTTCATAAGATTTGGTCTCTATAACCCGTAGCATACTACATATACCATCAGATTTTTGAATAGAAAGATTTCGTTTGTCGTTCGACATTGTTAAATTCTTGAATATAGACTCTTCTATATAAAGGAAAAAGTATCAGATGAATTTCCAATTAAGTTAGTTTCTTTTCCACCACAGCGACAAATTCGCATAAAGATTTCTGAAGTATATTAAACTGAGATGTATTCATTTTGTATAGTATTTTTTTAATATGACAAAATCACATATATGCAATAATAATCAGCACCGGAGGCTTTTAAACTCGAAACTTTGCAAATTATCTAGACGAAATATATTTAATTATTGTTTATTACTTCAATTCAAGCAGCTGGGGTTGTAGGAAAAATTAAGAAAAGATAACTTACGCATTATTAAATAATATTCCTCTCAGAAATATATTCATTATTTATAACATATGAGGTTATTTTTGCTTGATAACCAATACAAAATATGCCTACAAAGAATTATCTTGCATCTTCAAATTTGACAGTTAATATTTCAATAGAACTGAAGCAATTCGTTATTCGCTTTAAGAATTAGAAAAGTCGTAAGTATTTTAAAATCATTTGTATTGTATTCAATTAAAATATTTTGAATTTTCTTCAAAGAAGCAACAAATAATTCATCATTTTAACGAGTAATATAAAACTCAAAATATAAACGTCAGTGGAACGACCACATAATCTATTTCTGAAACAGTTTATAGAATGAATGTTGACATATTTCAACTAAATTTTTTATAATGCAGTCAACCTTATCATATCCAGATTTCCCATTAGATATCACCATATCATCAAAAAAAAAAGCATTTTTTGTTCAAATATTGATCTGATAATTGAAATTCTAATGGAATTTGAATAAAATTATATCAAATAGAAATCTCTGAAATTACTTGAACCTGTGTAAAATGGCAGAACGCAATTCTAATGAAATGCCATCGCATTATTGTCCCGAACAAATGCTAAACGAAATGAGATACAAAAATTAATAAATTAATCTCAATACTCTGAACCTGTATCAAATAATTCTCTATAATTTGCCTCGAGGGACGAAGAATCAAACAATAATAATTGATTTTCTCTTCTCTACAATGTATTTTCACAATTTTGCATCATCAGAAATATTCAGTGAAATGTTTCATAAGAACAAGTTTTTTGTCAGATATGTTTTACACACATAGACATTCCTCCAGAACACACAGACCATCACCACTGATTTCCGCTCGCTGAAAAGAAAATGAATACTCCCCTGTTATTGTATAAATGCATTAGCACTCATTTTCACTGATTTTCATTGTCAGAAATAATAAGTGAAGTGATTCATAAAAATAAAGTCTCGTTTAGAGACGTTCCAAAAGTTCGGGGCAACTATGCGATTACCTGCATCAATGTGAATGCTTAAATACTATCAAATTTCTACGTTACAATTTAAAAATACCTTCAAAGGCACGGGCAGATATTATGTCATCAGCAAATATTACGTTTCAATGTGTACAATTATCTAATACGTTTTGTCAAATTTTGTGTTAATATGAGCCCCTAAAAATTTAATTCCATCCCCGTATTGAACACCTGTGACACCATATTTTTCGTGAGATATGCGTATCATATTAAACAGAGGTATTTGCGTGCATATTCAAAGA
>NC_043003.1:67953063-67968063 GCF_006345805.1 Octopus sinensis | reverse complement strand
GTGTATATGTGTGTGTACTTCCTGACTTATATCGGCAAACAGGGTGACTGTAAAACAAAAAGGAAAAGGTACAATGCATTTCCAGTAAAATTAGTGTAAAATGTTTTTTCACATGTGCAATTTTGTTTCCAATGGTGATAACGTACACTCGAAATTAGATATCATTATTTATGCAATTGTATGCCTGCATATATATACACTCTCTCTCTCTCACACCACACACACACATATATATATATATATATATATATATATATATATATATATATATATATATATATATATATATATATATATACATAGATATATATATACACGTGAGTGCGTGTATGTATTCAGAGGGAGAAGTGTGGGTGCTGACAGAGAGGAAAAGAGAGCGAATGTGAATGTGAGAGTAAGAGAGAGTAAAAATGTAAAATCTATATATCTCAAATTGTTGGTTCGTTAAGAAATTTTTACCAATAAACAATAAGTTGCGATCAGCTTTTGTTTCAACATTATTGATTCAACATTTTGAGGCATTTTCTCTTCAGTTAAGAAAAAATATAATTGGATTTATGTAAGTTGTGAAAGAATTTTTAACTAGAAGTTTAAGTTTTCAAACTTTCGTGTGATAATTTCGTTTTGTATGTGTTGTAATTCCTTACTGAATAATTTATTCCTGTGTATCAGTTTTGTTTAACTCCCTATCGATCGTGAAAATTCACAAGAATTATCCAAGGAATTCTAAACGTTAGAAAGTCTTATACTTGTATACATAGTTACGAAATTGTTCGGAGTTTTGACTTCTTTTGAAATTAGGCACTAGTGTACTTATTGCATGAATATCGGCACCAGTGTATAATGCTTGAGATTTGGAACCAAATACGATTGAAATATGTCTCACAATCTATACTTTATATACGTGGGGGCGTAGGATCTCGGTTTCGATTCCCAGACCGGGTATTGCGAGTGTTTATTGAGTGAAAACACCTAAAGCTCCAGGAAGGTCCGGCAGGGGGGTGGGGGGTGGCGAACCCTGCTGTACTCTTTCACCACAACTTTCTCTCAATCTTTCTTCCTGTTATTGTTGTACCTGTATTTCGAAGGGCAAGCCTTGTCACACTCTGTGTTCTCGAGGACTACATTAAGGGTACGCGTGTCTGTGGAGTGCTCAGTCACTTGCACGTTAATTTCACGAGCAGGCTGTGAAAAATTAACGACGAGTGCCACACGTGTTCTATTTCAGTGCTCCACATCCGGTATGCTGCGGCACACTGGTGTGTCACGAGACGATGCTAGGTATGCCGCAGTGTAGCCTGGATATAATTTTCCTCCTATACTTTTAGTTACATTCTTAGTTGAAGTGTGCCGCCGAATTATATACTATTTCCTGACAGTCCAGGCACAGGTAGATTCTGCCCTGATTAATGGTATTTGTCGTACTATTTTGATTTCCCTTTTATTTAATGTAAAACTTTGGAAGAGTCTGTTGCAAGTATGTTTGATTTTGGTGTAGAATATTATAGCTCATAAACTATTTAGAGTGTATGACTATATCGTAATCTCCATCCGTATGAGAATTAAATAGTCATGACTGAGAACATATAAACCGGCATTAGCACATCGTCAGCAACACGTTCAATTGTTTAATCATAGTTTCATTGCATGAGATATTGGTTTAATTGGGCTGGCTGGTATCCTTCAATCTCTTTCAATACTATGTGTGTCCTATTTTTTCAGTTAATCTCTCGTAGTATTTTCAGCTTATAGAACTATTGTCTGCAAATGTCTATGTTTGAGTGTTGGATAGCCATATTGCTATAAAATCCACGATACACAATCTAAATTTGATTGTATCACAATATATATCTTATATAGGGAGAGTTTACGAAAAAAACAAAAGACGAAGACAGGTGGTGTACAAAACAAACAGATGTATTAGTATAATAGAATAGAATAGAAAAAGTCTTTTACGTTTCGAGCCTACGCTCTTCTACAGAAAGGGACACAGGAAAAACAAGGTGGGAAAAACATGTGTGTAATGGCTAAAATATATCTTATATACACGTGTTCTATTCCGGTATGCCGCAGCAGGCTGGTGTGCCAGAAGATGATGCTAGGTGTGCCGCAGCTAACCTGAATGTATTTTTCCCCTATACTGTTAGTTATCTTTCTAGTTCAGGTGTGACGCCGTATTTTAAAAGAACATAATTGTACCGCAAGTGAAAAAAGTTGCGGAGCGCTGTTCTATACTAACCAATGTACAGTTAGAAAAGAAGGTATTTTGATGCATATAATTCTTTTGCAATTATTATTAATAACCAATCAGATAGGAAATAAGGTGATTTACTTGAAAAATAATTATCAACTTTGCAAATATCATAGCAAAGGATCTAATGAATTGGTCACTTCTATGTATTCAATAAATTCTTTTGACAACGAGCACATGCTTTTACCAGACAAGATGGCTTTCAGATTGCAGAATACACAAATACAAATTTGATTTCCTGCTTGTTGTCTTCCATTCAGTGTTAATGGGGTTCAACGATTCCCAGTAAGTGATGGGCTTAATAAACTGTGGTAATGGTTTACATAACATTGTGTAACTCCAACTAGCTTATGAAAAACACATACGGCAAAAGGACTTCACATTTTGAAAATCATATTATTTTTCTTGGCACTGTTTATACATGGAAATTCTGTCTAATATTTTCTTACTTTTTCTATGACGGTGGAGGAGGATCTTGGAGATCAAACAGCCCCAAAAAGCCAATAATTTTGGCTCAGTGTTTTTATATAAGAAATCATAGATCTCATCTTATCTAAACATAGTCCCCATATTTATCATAGGACTATAATTTAATGTTTACCTTGTGATTTTTCAAATTACAACAGTTGGTTTTATTAATGTCGCATAATTTCTTATTTACTACAGATATATTCTGAATGGACTTTAAAACACTTTTCTTCATATATAACAGAGCAATATCCTCAAAGGTACTGTTTTAATCTTCCAGATTAGAGATGCCAAAGAATATTTAATTCTGTTAAATATTCCCTAGCGTCTGGAAAATGATGTGCAAGGAAATTAATTATTCTTCAGAGAAATACAACAAAATATTTAAAATCTGTTTTAAGAACATTTAGGTAAATAACTTCATACAACGTGGGTTGATGAATACAGCAATGTAACAAAGGCATCACCATTTAGTTCTAGATTATGTCCTATGTTTTCAGGGTTGAACTACCTTGTACAACTCCACAAGTATGAGATTAGGAAGCAAGATTCAAATGAAATGCGGAGAAGTCAGGCATCCAAATATAGAGGGAAGCATATATATATATATATATTTGTCTGACAGCCTCTCTGTTTCTCTCGCACCCTGTCTTCTTTCCCCCTTCTCTATATCTCTCTACGTTTTTATATCTAGCATTCTCTTTAAAAAAATTTTTATGGTTATGTCCATAGCCTCACGCACATCCTTTATACGCACGCACACACACACACACACACACACACACCACACACACACACACACACACATACACACACATATATCTATAAACGATTTGCGTGAGGTTATGGACGTAACTTTAGAAATATTATTTTAAAGAGAATGTTAGACATATATATTACATATATGTAATTATATACACACACAGACACACACACACACACACACACACGCGCGCACACACACATATGCATATACATATACATACATGTATACATATATGTATATTTATATGCGTGGGTGTGTAAGTAAGTGTTTGTGTAATCACACAAACACACGCACACATACAACGTCACAGCTTCATCGATATATTTGACGCTACTTGTGACAGTTTTAGATTAATAAATGTAGGAAAACTGCAATAATGTCAAAATACGCACCAGGGGAGGACCCGACTTTTTTTCGAATATATGGGAATGATAAAAGGTGTTGTGCTTTAAATACTTTGTCAGTATAGTTGACACAAAAGGTAAATTGGACACAGAAATTGCATCTTGTATTCAAAAATAGAGTAAAGTATTTTGGTTCTCTGAGGAGTCATGTGTGCTTACAGCGACATATTAAGCTCAGGACAAAATCTTTAGTTTATTGTGCATGTTTACAATCCTCCTTTGTTTTTGCAGCGGAGACGCGGATTGTTTTAAATACATGACATACTTAGAACACTTTCACCAAAAGTTTCTGTGTCAAACTGGAAACGTTTACATCAGATATCAAGGATTTATAAAGAATAGAAATCTCATCAATCCACACTATACTGGTTTCGAGTCAGCTTGGGCGGAATACTCATTTAATACGGATAGGGGTTGAGTGCATTCCTAAGCAGACTTTTGTAATGATGAGCAATCATCAAGGAAACGAAAACTGTGTGAAACAAAATAATAAATAACAATTTAAAATAAAATAAATAAAGTTTAGTGAGTTGGATGTGCCATACAAACATTTTGAATCTATTACTTCCGATCGAGATAGATGGCGAAAAAAGAAATCTGGGGTAACATATTTTAAAGAAGAGTAACAGAAGTATTCAAACATGGAAGGAGAAAAGCAAGAAAATAACATGTTGCTAAATACAGAAATAGTATCATCATTCAATTGTTGAACGTTGGTATGTTTTTAAGGCTGGCTTACATTTACATCTCGGAGCACATCGCCATTCAGATGGCCCAAGTACCACAGATATCATTCTACTGGATGCGCTCAAGTGCCATATTTGGAATAAGACTAATAAGGCTTATTATATAAAAAGGCGTTTAAATATCTACAAATCATTATACATATGACACTTGGCTACATGTACGGATAAAGCACACGCACACACTGACACAGACACAGAGAGAAAGACACACACTCACACACATACATAATATATATATATATTTGTCTGACAGTCTCTCTGTTTCTCTCGCACCCTGTCTTCTTTCCCCCTTCTCTATATCTCTCTACGTTTTTATATCTAGCATTCTCTTTAAAAAAATTTTTATGGTTATGTCCATAGCCTCACGCACATCCTTTATACGCACGCACACACACACACACACCACACACACACACACACACCACACACACACACACACATACACACACATATATCTATAAACGATTTGCGTGAGGTTATGGACGTAACTTTAGAAATATTATTTTAAAGAGAATGTTAGACATATATATTACATATATGTAATTATATACACACACAGACACACACACACACACACACACACGCGCGCACACACACATATGCATATACATATACATACATGTATACATATATGTATATTTATATGCGTGGGTGTGTAAGTAAGTGTTTGTGTAATCACACAACACACGCACACATACAACGTCACAGCTTCATCGATATATTTGACGCTACTTGTGACAGTTTTAGATTAATAATGTAGGAAAACTGCAATAATGTCAAAATACGCACCAGGGGAGGACCCGACTTTTTTTCGAATATATGGGAATGATAAAAGGTGTTGTGCTTTAAATACTTTGTCAGTATAGTTGACACAAAAGGTAAATTGGACACAGAAATTGCATCTTGTATTCAAAAATAGAGTAAAGTATTTTGGTTCTCTGAGGAGTCATGTGTGCTTACAGCGACATATTAAGCTCAGGACAAAATCTTTAGTTTATTGTGCATGTTTACAATCCTCCTTTGTTTTTGCAGCGGAGACGCGGATTGTTTTAAATACATGACATACTTAGAACACTTTCACCAAAAGTTTCTGTGTCAAACTGGAAACGTTTACATCAGATATCAAGGATTTATAAAGAATAGAAATCTCATCAATCCACACTATACTGGTTTCCAGTCAGCTTGGGCGGAATACTCATTTAATACGGATAGGGGTTGAGTGCATTCCTAAGCAGACTTTTTTAATGATGAGCAATCATCAAGGAAACGAAAACTGTGTGAAACAAAATAATAAATAACAATTTAAAATAAAATAAATAAAGTTTAGTGAGTTGGATGTGCCATACAAACATTTTGAATCTATTACTTCCGATCGAGATAGATGGCGAAAAAAGAAATCTGGGGTAACATATTTTAAAGAAGAGTACAGAAGTATTCAAACATGGAAGGAGAAAAGCAAGAAAATAACATGTTGCTAAATACAGAAATAGTATCATCATTCAATTGTTGAACGTTGGTATGTTTTTAAGGCTGGCTTACATTTACATCTCGGAGCACATCGCCATTCAGATGGCCCAAGTACCACAGATATCATTCTACTGGATGCGCTCAAGTGCCATATTTGGAATAAGACTAATAAGGCTTATTATATAAAAAGGCGTTTAAATATCTACAAATCATTATACATATGACACTTGGCTACATGTACGGATAAAGCACACGCACACACTGACACAGACACAGAGAGAAAGACACACACTCACACACATACATAAATATATATATATATTATATATATATATATATATATATAGAGAGAGAGAGAGAGAGAGAGAGAGAGAGAGAGTGAGAGAGAGAGATAGTGTTTACGAAAAAACAAAAGACGAAGATAGGTGGTGTACAAAACAAACAGCTGTATTGGTATAACGCTCAGGAATAGAAAAAGTATTTTACATTTCGAGCCTACGCTCTTCTACAGATAGCGACACAGAAAAAACAAGGAGAGAAACATGATGAGAAAAACGGAGAGAAAAAAATGTGTGTAGTGGCTAACTATCTATCATATATATATATGTATGTATAGATACATAAAATTTAATAATTTTGAGCAGTGAAATAGTTTTTAACTGTTATTTCTAAATTTCGGTATGCTGCGAAGGAAATTTTGCTGAACCCTAATTATAATTATACTCATAATCATAAAATTTTATGTATAAGTTTACCGATAACAGTTCTTTTAACATACCAAACTACTTGGTAAAATTAATAATTATTAATTAATTAATTTTACCCATTACTATTATGGATAAAATAATTCTCTCACTGATAGTAAACTACTGTTTTTTCTGTAAAACTTTACTCATTAGCGCACGTGGGTGAGTGAGGAGGAATACGTGATCTTATTCGTCTGTTTGAATTCGGAAGTACTAGACGTTAGATGTATGATATCAGATGTCGTCTGGTCAGATAAGTTATGTTTAATTTTTGCAGTGTTCTCAAATTTAAAATCTTGAATTACTGTGCTAAAGAGGAGAATTATAGAGTGAAATATGATTTTACATTTTTCACATCTCTCTAACTCTAAAACGCGTACGCAGTCAAAGTCGGGTGGATTTGTTATTTTTTCTTTTTACCAGCGTGGGTTGTTGAATATTGCTATCTGGGAGATTTTTTTATAGTAGTGAAATAGTTAGTATTTAACTGCTATTTTTAAATTTCGGTATGTGGTGAACCAAATTTTTGCTGAACCCTAATTATAATTACACTCATAATTATAAAATTTTATGTATAAGTTTACCGATAACAGTTCTTTTAACATACCGAACTACTTGGTAAAATTATTAATTATTAATTAATTAATTAATTTTACCCTTTATTATTATGGATTATAATATATATATATATATATATTATATATATAAGAGAGAGAGAGAGAGAGAGAGAGAGAGAAAGGGAGAGAGATTGTTTTTCAATTTGTTTCATTAATATGCGCATTATATGCACAGTATTTGTGCAATTGGGTGTCTTAGTTGTTTCTATATTAGTGACGTAATACTGCGCCTAAATGATATTACTGTCTTTTCTATACATATTGATAAAATTGAGAGTGAATAACTTTGCGCAGTGCAAGACTTGATTTTGTTATCTCACATCAAGTAATGAGAGAAACCTTACCTTCCAATATGTTTCAGACTTGACAATGCCCGATTTTGATGTATTCTACTTGCAGCTAATGCTATAATGGATGTTGCCGAATTGTCTTTCACCTGACATTGCTCGTTCAATGGATGCTATCAACAAATGTGTCTCACATTGTAACCAATAAAATGCCATCATTATGACCGTTGGCTGAGGATTTCAGCTGAGAAATTCTGCAGAATCTAAGATCAGGATGGATATAAGAAATGCACTCAGAATAATCTTTATAATTGTTGTGCATTAACTAAAATTCTGAGAAGAGCTTATATAATAGTAACATGCTGTATCTGCCAATATATCTATGAATGTATGTTTAAACATACATACATACATACATACACACGCATATATATATATATATACATATATATATATATATATATATATATATATATATATATATATATATATATATATTTACATACTACATACATGTACATGTATACAGATATACATGTAAACGTACACTCACACATACACATATACACACATGTATACAGATATCGGCATGTAGGTAATTACTATGGAATGAAAAGGACAAATGAAGTAAATGAAGTTTAATGATATAGATAACTTGATGACACGTGAGAAACGCAGATGTATTTCCTCAACTATTCATCACTCTGATATCGATAATCTATCTATGACAATTATCTGCATGTAGATCACGTCTATTATACGCTTTCACTAAAAGCATTTGCATTTTCGTAACACGGATAATTCGACCAAATGTTATATTCTATTTCAGACTGGAATCCATTTCTTATTCTCTATTTTCTTTAATTCTCAATGTATTGTGTCAAAATTGTTATTATTTCTATATAATTATATATCTTCAAATTCATATTGAAAACATTGTTGATGCTGCTATTCTTTATTTGCTTCAATAGAGTTAAACATTATATGGAAGAGATTTTTCATTGTAACTCTCCTTACTTTTATATTTAAGATTGCCTTTTCAAAAATACCCTGCTTTTCTGAAGTCGATAGGGCTGGACTTAAAGGATACATTTACTTTTATTTATTCGTCAGCTACTATATAAAACGTTCTTGTAGATGGAAAGAATGGTTTCCTGTCATGGCGAAAGCATTACTTTAAATGTTGAAATTTAATGCAGCTTCACCGCATACCCTTACTCTTACAAGTTCACTCGGTATTCTTTTGAAATCTTTCTTTCTGCTTTATAATGAAATATTCTCAACACATGAACAACCTTTGCATTACATGCACATTTGGGCTGCACTATTCAATGTCACCTTTGTTTAAAATTCGAAAGTGCGATTTAAATACCATATATATAAGAGGTCGAAGTGAAGGCGCATGGCTCAGTGGTTAGAGCGTCGAGCTTACGATCGTGAGGTTGTGAGTTCGAATCCCGGACCGGATTGCGTGTTGTGTTCTTGAGCAAGACACTTTATTTCACGTTGCTCCAGTTCACTCAGCAGTAGAAATGAATTGCGGCGTCACAGGTGCCAAGCTGTATCGGCCTTAGTTTTCCCTTGGATAACACTGGTGGAGTGGAGAGGGGAGGCAGGTATGCATGAGCGACTGCTGGTCTTCCATAATCAACCTTGCCCGGACTTGTGCCTGGGAGGGTAAATTTCTAGGTGCATCCCATTGTCAGTCATGACCAAAGGGGATCTCAGCATAAGAGGTTGAGCACTCATATAGCAATTCCTTAGACAGGGAGAGAATAGGCGGTCATTGTAACGGTGTTAACTGCAGTGTTGATACATGTTGCACTTCTACAAGCGTTATTGTCACCAGGGAAGAGATTGAGTCGCATGTAATGTCGAGAATATCAATATATGCAGTGATTGTATGTGAATGTCTGTGAATGTCTGTGAGAATAAAGTATCGAGAATGAATAATTAGTCGATAGCATATGAGGCATCATGTAGACATGATCCACTTTGAATTTGTCCCCTATTTATAACCGCAGGTCGAACAAGAAGATTCACAAAATTTCGGATACTCCTATATCTTAAGATTTCATGCTCTGTAATTAAGATTACTTTGCAATCCTCCGTAGAGATACACCGACAAATTTATAAGCGAAAAGTTCATGTACATACCGGTAAATCTATTTATACAGATACCCATATATACTTGCATTTCCTGCGTATATATTCCTGCTTATTTTCAAGATTTTGTCTTCGCATGTTACCGAATATTTGTGGGTTATGTTTGCGTGAATACCTATTTGTTAACTTGGTTACGAACCGTTTCTCAAAGTTGCAAATTTACAACACTCTGAGAAATGTCCTGGGGGATCCCACTATTTGCACATCAAAATCACTGCCCAGCACTGCTTAGCGAAAAGTGTCTTGCTATCTTCAATCAAAATGTTTGCCATGCATAACTCGCTAATAGATTTTCTTTTTATTACAGTTATCTATCAATAACAATTTCAATTAGGGATTCTATTGAAAAGATGGGTGATTAATTATAATCTCAGTACATCATGCACTTTTTGCTGACAATTACTTTTGTCGAAAATTCTTTTCAGATAATTACCTGTTGATATAAAGTATATAGCATCTCTATATCTACCTAACGATCAATAAATTTAACATTCCTTTACGGCTCTCATTTTCCAAAAATGTATGTATAGGTATATAACTCTGTGTCAGTGCGCGCACACTCACATCTGTGTGTGTGTGTGTGTGTGTGTATAAATACACATGAACACACACACACACACGCATATATATATATATATATATATATTTAATAATGAGGGAGATAAATTAATATTAATTTTAATATCAATTTAAAACCAGTAGTCCAGCATACAAAAATCTGAGAAATCAGGGAAAATTATATATATATATATATATATATATAGAGAGAGAGAGAGAGAGATAGATAGATAGATAGATAGATAGATAGATAGATAGATAGATAGATAGATAGATAGATAGATAGATAGATAGATAGACAGATAGATAGATAGATAGATAGATAGATATAGATATACATAATTATATTTATACACAGACACACATATATATATAAGCGGGATATAGAATAGAGTGAGATAAAGAGAAATGACATAGGCATAAAGATATTCCAACATTCCTGCCCGTCTTTACATGAATATATTGACGTTTATATTTAAATCTCATGCAACTTGTCATTCTTGAATGGTCATATTCAATAACAAAATTGATTTTTGACGAATTACACATACATCATCGATATTCAAAATTGAGAATCGTGATTATGTGAACGATCACTTTATAATAACAGGTAAAGCATCTATATGAATGTATATCGGAAATAATTTGCTGAAGAATTAGTACTCATAGAAATTTCGGTTACTTTTAATGCAATATATTTTATTTCGTGGATTTCATTGGTTCGGCTCCTTCTAGAAACCTACGTCTTTAGTATCACAGCAGTGACTACTTTACAATGAATAGCTTCCTCTCATGGACGAGAACTAAAGTGTGTTTGCTAGAGATGATTGTCTGTGTGAAAATTTTAATATTTATTGACCGATGATATTGATTATTGCACGATAGCATAAATGGTGTGATATGTGTAAGGTGTACATAGCTTTATAACTATCTAACTATCTATATATATACACATATGCATACATATAGATACATGAATGAAGGTACATACATACAAACACTCGCACACAATACAGACAGACAGACACACCCATATACACACAAGCATACACACACACACGCACACACACACACATACATATATATATATATATACAGAGAAAGAGACATAGAGGAGCGGACAGAGAGGTAAAGAAACTGATCTACATTTAAAAATAGTTGGATACCATAAGCCTCGGATTAATGCGTGTTGGTGCTCGACTGTTGAAGTCACGTTTCTCCTGGGAGGGTAGGTGTTGGGAATATGTATTTGCTTTTACGGATTGCCGTATAATTAAATTCCATACAATCACACATATATTTCAGTAGATAAAAGCCGTGGCATTATCATTGAGTGTGAATCATAGATATCGAGATATTTCCAGTCACTTCCACATGGCATTCTCATTCGAGAATATATATATATATATATATATATATATATGCATATGTAATTTTCTGCATATACATACATACATACATACATATATATATATATATATATATACACACGCACACGCATATATATATATATATATATATATATATATATATATATATATATATATGTATATATATATTTCCATAATACAAAAATGGGACACGAACGCAAAACATCCAGACAGATGATACAAAGAAAACAAGGACGGGTCATTCGGAGTTTTCTATCCTCAGTCAAGTTCCAGATTATCGTTGCAATTTCGGCTGGTTATACTCGAGACTGCCCAGCCCCAAGGAAAAACTAACCTAAGAGCATTACATTCCTTAGAAGAAAGTACGGAATGTATACGAAAAGGGCGGAAAAAAACGGAGAATGTTACACAATTACAAATTCAAATAGCAGGACATAACAGTTGTGTTTGACTAAGGACGAATTAAATTAAGCTGGCGTGTGTGGAACTAAAGCCTTTTGACAGGGGCTTAAGATTAGACAAGCACAGGGAGGAATGTATTTTATTTTATTTGCTTTGCGGGAAGGATTATTTCAATGAAGTCGGGCTTGTCCTTACCTTCGGAACGGTGAGTAGATGAAACAGGGATAACTGAAGAAGGGGAATATTCTGTGTTGTATGTCTCGTTTCTCTGTTTTTTTCGTTGTTTGAAAGTTCGTTTTTATGTTTTCGTTTCTCTTTGTGCTCAACGTTTTTGTGATGTCCTTTACCCATATATGCCAGTATATATCTATCTAAATATGTATCTATGTATCTATCAATGTATCTATGTATCCCTCTCTCTCTCTCTATATATATATATATATATATATATATATATGAATATATGTAGTTATGTGCATATATGTATGTATATATGCATATATTTATATAATATATTTGTATTATATATATATACATATATATATATATATATATAATATATATATTATATATATACATATATATATATATATATATATATGTATATATATATATATATATATATATATATATATATATAGCTGAGCAATTTCCGCGAAGAGGACTAATATTGAGATTTGAACTAAATATATATCAACTGATGCCGTAATAAGTCAACAACGATTGCATGTCGTGTTTATACAGGAAATGAGAGGGCAAGCCTCATTAATTATAGCGATTCTTATGTAGACATTTACATTTGTTATGAAACTTTCAATGAAAGAAATAGTTAATCAGTAATGAAAATCTACTGATGTCGTCTAAAGATCAAAAAATTAATTAAAGTGTAAATGCCAGAAATCATATACGTTTAAAATAAGCAGATATAAATCTCATTCTTTAGATGTCTTCCTACAAAGAAAATTCAATTTCCTTTCATCGTAATATTCATAGCAATATTGTTGGCTACCTAACTACTGATATATTTCACTGAAATTTATATTCTCTTTTCCGATATAAAATTCAGATACGAATTCCCTGTGCACCTACCTAAGCATGAAGGAACCGCCTGGTGAATTACATATCCAGACAACAGGATTCGAGTGGTAAAAAAAATTGCTTACCAACCATATAGTTCTGGGTTCAGTCCCATTGCGCGGCACCTTGGCTAAGTGTCTTTTACTATAGCCTAGGGCCGACTAAACTTTGTGAATGGATTTGGTAGACGGAGATTGAACGAAGCACGTCGTATATATATATATATATATATATAATAATAATATTAAGGAATAAATCCAAACTTACAGGGAAAATTAGATTTAGGATTAAATCCAATTTTATAGTATAAATATATTATATTATATTATATTATATTAAATTAGAGATAAAACCACTATTAGGCAAATCAAACAGTGAAAAACATAAGCCAATACATAAAATTAATTTTAAAATATAAAAGTTAAAAATAAAAAATTATTTAAATAATTTAAACTTATATCTATATATATATATATATATATTATATATATATATATAGTGCAAATTTATGAAGAAACAAAGACGAGACTGGTGTGTAAACAACAAACAGACGTATTAGTTTAACGTTCGGGAAGTAAGAAAGTTTCTCTTTACATTTCGAGTCTGCGCTCTTTAACAGGAAGGAACATAGAAATAAACAGAGAGAGAAAATAAAAAAAAGATTTAGTGGCTAGCGATCTATCAAGGTGACTGCCGGAGAGAGAGGTTAGACAAAACAGCTAGGAAGAAGGAGAGATAATAAAGTGGCGGTGATCCGAAAACGAAAGTGCGTGTGCGTATGTATGCGAGAGCGTGTCAGTGTGTGTGGATGGGGGCTGCTGAACTTGACGTGTGCGTGAGTGCATGTGTGGATGTGTGGTTAATGGCGTGTGCTGGGAAGTGGTCAGTGCAAGTGTGTGCGAGTTGGTGTGATGTGATATGGTGGTAACTAGTGTGGTATGGGGGAGGCGAGAGTGGTGAAAGCAATGGTGGGGTGCTTGGGGTTTCATAGGGTATGTGGGAGTGGAATGTGTGGGATGGACTGGGGCGAATGTATATGGGATGCATAGTGATGGTGGGGTTGGAATGTGTAGGGGTGGGGTAACGATGGAGGACTGACAATGAAGGGAATGAGTGGAAGACAGAGGAGTGAAGAGAGAAGAGGAGGGAAGGGAGGCAGTAGGTGTGAGAGGAAGAAAGGAGAGAAGAGAGGGGTTAAATGAAGTGGGAAGGATAGTTGAGCGAAAGTGGAACGAAGAGAGAAGATTAATTCTTGTTCACAGACGGGAGACCGGACAGACTCTGTGTGAGGACAGTCCGAACACAGACAGGTGTTGTAGAGAATGACCGGTAGAGTGGAAATGGCGTGAGACTGGGGTGTGGTTGCTGAGTTTGATGTCTCGGAGATGTTCTGAAAACCGGTCAGCCAAGTGAGGTCCATTTGACCGATGCACAGCGGATATAAAGAGCAGGAGTTGCAGTAGATGACGTTGCTAGAAGTGCAGGTGAAGGAGTAAGTGACATGACAGGGTCGATTAAGTGTGCCTGTGAGGAAGGTGTTGATTGTGAGAGCCTGTGAGGGAGAAGTAAGGGCAAGTGCGACAGCGTAGGCGAGAGCAGGGGAAAGAGCAGGGGTGGGAGGTTGTGTTAGGGAAGAAACTGTGGAGCAAGAGGT
>NC_043003.1:67945563-67950563 GCF_006345805.1 Octopus sinensis | reverse complement strand
GTGGTGGAGGCTGACCCTGCTGTACTCTTTCACCACAACTTTCTCTTACTCTTTCTCCCCGTTTCTACTCTACCTTTATTTCAAAGGCCCAGCCTTGTCACATTCTGTGGCACGCTGAATCTCCCCAGGACTTCGTCAAGGGCACACGTGTTGTGGAGTGCTCAGCCAATTTGCTCGTTAATTTCACGGGAGTTCCGATGACCGGATCAACTGGAACCATGACGGAGTGCCACGATATATATATATATTATATATATATATATATATATATATATATATATATATATATATATATATATAATATATATATATATACATATATATATATAACATATATATATACAGCGTATGGGTATTTAGTTCACAGGTTATATAAACGATTAGCTACGCTAGGTAGGTACTGCAACGTATTACTGTGGCTACAAGGTTGTAACCGGAACTGTAGTTATGGGGTCATTGAAGATTTCCGATATATATATGCACATTACATACATGTGGAATATAATGGCGAGGCACACTCACATACATACAAACATAAACACACTTCACCTTCCACAATATGCAACATATACCTACATGAGAAAAGTTTTGGTATATTTGCTCATCCTTTCTTTGTGACCTTTTCTCCTGATTCTTCACTTCCACTTTTGTGTTAAAACTTTCATTGTCACATCTCCTCTTCCTTCTCCCAGGCGAGAGATTTTCTATTTCAACTTTTTTCTTTATTTTACCTTTCATATTGATTCAGTCATGTTCTGTAGTTCTTCTATTTTCCTTTCGATCGCTTTCTCAATTGCATCTATAAGTTTCTCTAATTCTATCAAGTATCTATTGATCAATTAATTTACACTTATAGGAGCAAGGAAGAACTTTTCCTGTGCGATAATACTTCCATCTCACCCTTCTTTTTTTTTCTTTTCCATCTAGGTTGTCTGATTCTGCCAAAGTTTTAAATATCTATTTAACTATTCCCTTGCTTCTCGTTAAAACCATTACCATTTCACGTTTCCCATTCATTTTATTTCTCAATCTCTCTATAGCTATTTATTTCTCTCCCTTTACCGAACTCTTTCTTTAACGTTATAATATAATCTTTAAAGTTATTTAATTTTAGTAAGGCGAGACGTCAGATATTATGCTTTTGAGGATATTTACTGTCAGGAACAAATGTAGTTTTTAATTGTGCAATCTATTACACATTTAAGAAAGTTTGATCATATGTCTCTTTTTGTATGATAATGTATATCAAAATTCTCCCTTTGTTCTTTTCTAGCTTTTATTAACTGCTCCACTCGCTCCACAGTGCCAAGTCTCTGTGTTTATTCTTCTACTTCGCTTCTTTAACCAGATTCAAAACTTTAACGGTTCTATACTTTCGCTGTTGTTCTCTCGTATTTTTCTATCACGATTTATATTGATTTATTTCTATCTAGAATTATCTATTTTTGTTCGGAAAGGTAGCAGTTTTAGCAGAATATGTAATCAATGTAAACTGACTTATTATTTTCCGCACGCACATTATAACATTTATTTTAGTTAATTTAAGCGGAAATATTAAACGTTGCGGATGCAATTTCTGTCTATGGTTATAAGCAAATATAACATCGCAGTTTATTACACTTTGAATTATATAGATAAAGAAATGATATAATTCTCAAACTCAAGATAATGCTAATAATATAGCGTTAACAGGATAAGCTATTTTGCAGAAAAATCTGTCGGCTGCTAGCCCTGAGACTCGAACTCACATCCCTGTGATTACTCGTCCAGTGCATATATATATTATTATATATATATATATATATATATATATATATATATATATATATATATATATATCTTCTTCGTCGGTTACGACGATGAGGGTTCCGGTTGATCCGAATCAACGGAACAGCCTGCTCGTCAAATTAACGTGTAAGTGGCTGAGCACTCCACAGACACGTGTACCCTTAACGTAGTTCTCGTAACGTAGTTCTCGTGACACAGAGAGTGACAAGGCCGGCCGCTTGAAATACAGGTACAATAGAAACAGGAAGTAAGAGTGAGAGAAAGTTGTGGTGAAAGAGTACATCAAGGATCACCACCATCCCCTGCCGGAGCCTCGTGGAGATTTTAGGTGTTTTCGCTCAATAAACACTCACAACGCCCGTCTGGGAATCGAAACCGCGATCCTATGACCGCGAGTCCGCTGCACTAACCACTGGGCCATTGCGCCTCCACGCATATATATATAACTGTATGAGTAACTAAGTGTCATATCTAAAGCCTCTGAAATGAATAATTACTGAGTGAAGGTACATGTGCTTAACAAATATATATTGACTCCCATCAAATTGATTGGTAGAGATTTGGCAGGGAGAAAGAACTCCTTTACTCTTTAATTGTTTCAGTCATTTGACTGCGGCCATACTGGAATACCGCCTTAATCGACCAAATTGACCCCAAGACTTATTTTTTAAAAGCCTTGTACTTATTCTATCGGTCTCATTTGTCGAACGACTAAGTTACGGAGACATAAAAACACCACCTTCGGCTGTCAAGCGATGTTGGGGGACAAAGACACACAAACATATACACACATATACATACATACATACATACATACATACATATATATATATATATATATATACACGACGGGGTTCTTTCAGTTTCCGTCTACCAAATCCACTCACAATGCTTTGGTTGGCCCGAGGATATAGTAGAAGACACTTGCCCAATGTGTCACGCAGTGGGAATGAACCCAGAACCATGTGGTTGGTAAGTAAGCTACTTACCACACAGCCACTCCTGTTATAGTCCAGATCGGTAAGATCCATAAAGTGAAATCAACAGAAATGCACTGTGGTTAGAAACTGAAATACTGTTGTAAAACTTTTCCAAAGCCTCTGTCAAATATATCCCAACTGGTGGAAACGATTAGCTCATATACAGACGTGTAAATGAGGATTGAGTTTACTAAATTTCTGTGGAATAGTAGGTGACTGACAGGAGGTGCAACGTTCCTTACGACCCACATTATGGCACACACATTTAATGCACACATGACCTCTAATTTCTGCAAGTCAATAACGTTTTTAAAGTATGTTTGTATGCGACAATAAGGGAAACTGCAATATTTGCTCTGAAGAAGCAAGACACTCACCATTAGTGTAAGCGATTCAGCCAAGACTATTACTTAAGACCAATGATGAGTTATAATGATATTGATAATAATGATAATACTCCAGCACTCCCGAAATTGTTTTGGAAAATAACCAGTGGACTTATTTAACGCAGGCCACACCTGGCAAGAAGGCGCAAACACGAGTGATAAAATGCATACATTATTTTTGAAGCTGTGGCACAATGCTACCTTTGGGTAACCTTGTATTCGTATCAGTTACTGTCCAAGAATAGAAAGAAAAATAAATCAATTCAGTCTGCCGTACTTTAAAATCCTACAACATACAAAGAGAGCTAGTGCAGTTATTCGTTCAAGAATAACAACTAAAACTGTTTCTGAAAACAAACAGCACACTCGTGTGTTAAAATCTGCATCAACTCGAAGAAAATGGTGCACATATTTGGAAAAATTGTGTACATTTCTAAGACATATTGAACCGGATAACATCCCAAGAGATGCCAAATGATTGTATGAAAAGAATGCATAATGTTTCAGAATGCATAATGCTTGCGAGGCAGAAAATCTAATAGGGAATATGAGCAGTTGTATTTTGATGCGAATCCTGTAAAACTCCTTCTCTGAACCAAAAATAAATATGACACAATAAAGATTGCATGGCATTGTATCGCTATCATTTTGTTTCGAAATTGCTAAGAAGTGAGTCAACCTTTTAGGACATCAGCTGTATGGTTGACAAGGCAAAATTCTGTTACATATTTAGGAGAAACGATATTTGTTAGGGAATATTGGCGGGATGACCCCCATTTTCACATAAGCATATTAGGGAAGAGAGAAGAATTCATACCGAATTGTTCCCCAAACTACAATAGCATTATCAAACCGACGTTTTGAGGTGTGAAAAAATATTTGGGCCAATAGCATCAAGTGGTTGCTGTTGTTATTAGTTTCAGGAGATTGTTATAGTTACCACTCAGCATGCACGATTGACTAGAATGAATATTTGTCAACCTACGGACTCATTTAATCTTTCCAACATTCATGACTATGCTGCAGAAGCTTCGCCTAAGAAGTGATCCCTATAAAGTTGTTTAATTTAGGTTAGGTGATTATGTGACGATGCTAGTGAGATCGTTAAGAAGCGTATATAACCCGTCAACAATACGACAAATATGATGTGATTATACACGGGATTGCACTCATGCCTATAGTAGTGCTAATGCGACAGAAGACACTTCAATTTACACAAAACCCGAGATTTGCTATCCCAGTCAATGAATTTCAAATTAGTTGAAGGGCCACTTGGGAAATATTGTTGACCGAGTTTAAGTTGAATGCTGTAATGTTCGAAGCACTGCTTATCTCTTTAATTTATATCCTGTTTGTAAAATAAAACATTGAATATTCAGAGGCGTTGACATGGCAATAAACAAATTTCCCAAAGCCATCATTGTCACAGATCTAATACTATATAAGCTTGGGATTAACGCAACTCTTAATATCTTTCCTAATAATATAGTAGCTGTTGCATTTTTAATATCTAAATGTCGCGGTTATTTTTCTGAACACTCGCGTTTTCACACATATAATAATGATACTATTCCCGTATGTCACTTTCCTCTTCTGTCTCACTCTTCCTATATTGCGCTACCTTGTTTATATATATATATCGATTCATTATAAATTGCCCTATCATTTTATGTGTCCTTGTTAGTCTAGGAAAGGCGGGTGCACTACTTTTCCTATGCATGTCACGCATAAAAACACTCACATATGCTAGTATATTTGACATTTTCAGAGAGGTATAAAGGTGAATGTCAGGTTTCATATGTATAGATCTGCATTAGAGTGAGCGTGTGACTTCATATTAGAATAA
>NC_043003.1:67933063-67940563 GCF_006345805.1 Octopus sinensis | reverse complement strand
TCGCTTGACAACAGATGGTGGTGTGTTTACGTCCCCGTAACTTAGCGGTTCGGCAAAAGAGACCGATAGAATAAGTAATAGGCTTCCAAAAAATAAGTCCTGGGGTCGATTTGCTCAACTGAATGCGGTGCTCCGGCATGGCCGCAGTCAAATGACTAAAACAAGTAAAAGCGTAAAAGATAGTAAAAGAGTATTATTTTTAAGGAAATATCTGCCGTGATTTATGGAAAGCATGTCTAATAAAAGACTGAAAAACTAACATCTGAAAAATTGCCTTTTTGATGTCGACGCAGATGTGAATGGAGTTGATAGTGGCAAGAAGAGTGATCGCGCAAACCATTATGTTTCAGCTGATAGTGAAGGTGAATCAGACGATGTTCTTATACAACGTACACAGATTGTATGCGATGGGCAAGTGAGGGCGTGTCCCGGGGTTTACAAAGAATCTAACTGTGGCTGTTGTATTTGAGAAGAGTGTGTTCATGCATTATGATGATTTAAACACACTGTAACTTCAGATCAAAGACACATTCTATGTAACGTTAGAGAAATGTCAAATACTGTAATGAACTGACTTCAATTGTTTTGGTCAGATGAAATAACGGTTATGCTTATTCAATGAAACCAACATGAAGATGTACACTTCTATGTTTTTATGTAGAATAACTTTTGTCAAATAAAAATTTAAAAAAACCCATCAAAGTTCACTCAGCAACTAATACATTCTACTAAGGAAAACACATCTGCAGGAAAAATGAGAAAAAGATCACACCGAACTCAGAAATTAAAATCGGACGAAATGCTGGTAAGCATTTTAACCACCGTACTAAAAGTTCTGCAAGCTCGCTGCCTTCATGCATAAATCTTTATTGTTTTCTACACCAAGCACAAAACCCGAAATTTGGGGGTAGGGGTCCAGTCTATTAGATCGAACCCATTACGCAACTGGTATTTAATTCATCGACCCCGAAAGGATGAAAGGCAAAGTCGATCTCGGTGGAATTTGAACTCAAAACGTAAAGACAGACGAAATACCGCTAAATTATTGATAGAATTATGTGACTCTACGAACTATTTAATTACTGGTCAATCATTGGAGTGTCTGAGATGTTTTATATTGCTCACGAAATGAACGTAAAATTGGTTTGTTCAAAATATAAATCTGCAAGTCATGCACCTTCAACATACTTTCATGTTATCATCCATTTGTGTTAGTAACTGCTCGCGAAATATCACCTAGTCTAAGTGGAATAATGGAGGAAGCAGATATATATTAACATATGTATTGAAAGTCACATACCTATCGAACATATTAAGATCTATCCACAGTACCATACGAGATCTGGGCTCAGCAGCATTTACTGCCTGTGAACGTAAGGATTTTCAAAGAGCTTCGAAACAATTAGTACACTTGAAATTAAAGTATGCTAATCAACCAAACTGTGTGTGCAAATTGCTCTGATTGCTAGAGATATCTGAGATGTGTCATGAAACCAATATGTGTTTTATAAGGGGAACGTAAATATCTCATGCTAGAATATGAAACTGAAAACTTTATGAAAAACGAAAAACAAGAAAACATTTGAATATATAAACTTCATATTGCTTCTTTCGTATGTTTTCATCCTACTTAACGTATTCACATCATTTGAATTTTATTATTCGTCTAAATATCTATGTAGATAGCTTTATATTTTGTAAATTTTGTTTATTGGATAATTATAACAATATAACAGTATAATTATAACAATACAGGTATAACAATATAATTACATAAATGTTGTATTCTATTACAGGTTACTAACACGTAAATATTAAAGGCAAACATTCATATACAAAGAGGAAATATCAGATAGTTTACATAAAGTTAATAGGAGGAAGTATGCAGAAATAACTAAACTATTTTAGAAGTTTACATATATGTTCTATTACTATTTCAAATGTACAAGAATAGTACTCAAATCTACGAAGGTTATACATTTGAGGAAGAAGAGTCCTGAAAAATTCCTTATATTTCTTGATGGAATATTTTTGAGTATTTCCTAGAATAGGTTTTCGTGTGAAATGTGCTGTAATCGAAAGATATTTCAGATCACACTCATATAACTTGACATTCGGGTATCTCAACGTGTTATTTTACACACACATACACATATACACGCAGACGTATGTACATATATATATATATATATATACCTTTTATCTTTTTACTTGTTTCAGTCATTAGAATGCGGCCATGCTGGGACACCACCTTCAATTTATAGTAAAATGAATCAATCCCAGTGTCTATGCCGAGCCGCAAAGTTACTGGAACGTAAACACACCAACACCAGTTGTCAAGCGGTAATAGGCGGGGAGACAAACACAGAAACAAAGACACAGACACAGACATACAGACAGATACACAACATACACACACACGCACACACACACATACGATGCGTTTCTTTCAGTTTCTGTCTATCAAATCCACTTACAAAGCTGTGGTTGGGAAGTGAGGTTTTTACCACACACCCACTTCTAAGCCTATATTCGCATACATACACACACGCGCACACACACACACGCGCGCGCACACACAAACACGCGCGCACGCACACATAGAGGGTACGATGAATAAATTGTCTTCTAAATCATGCAAAAATGAAACTAACACTGACATCTTATTTTAGCAGATATATTTTACCAAGATTATGTAAAAATATCTTGAAATACTAAAGAGTAAGTTTATTCAATAAAATCGTCATTCGCTTCGACCGCGGCCTCCAGACGACTTCGGAATCTACTGCAAGACTTCTGGACGGTCTCCCTGTTTAAGTCGGTGAATACTACCATAAACCTTGCCTTCAATTCATCTTTGGTGTTACAAGGAGTTTTGTTGGTCTCACAATCAACTGGGCCCCACACGTAATAACAAGGCGCTTGCAGTGTGAGGAGTGGCCAGACGTCAGGGGTGACGTGGTCACAGAAATTGTCTGACAGGCATGACTGGATTTTCCTGCTTGTGTGTCATGATGCAGAGTACTGTTGCCAGTCTTCCAGCAGCCACCCTCTTGATCTAGAGCAGCGCTACACCCTCCAGGCACTTGATGTGGGCCTGTGTGTTGAGTATGAGGCCGTGCGGAAAGACGAATGGAGTCATAACGTCCCCATCATTAGTGATCACTTCGAACACCACGATGTTGACTCGTCTTTTGACTTTCATTACCTTCAGTACATGTTTTGGGGACACGGCAAGCCAACGGTTTTTCGGTGTGTTCACCAAGAGACCCCGGTAGAAATTTTTCTCGTCTCAGAAAAGCCAAAGCATGTTCGGTTGAAGGGGATGCTTGAATTTGTTCAGAAGCTTGATGGCTTGCGATAAGAGTTGGCCCTTTCTCATCTTCAATGAAGATTACCGAATGTCTTCATGCACTTCCTGCCTAACAATAAACTCAGACACTTTCTTGTTCCTCGCGATGGACCTGATTGACTTGGA
The DNA here is from genome assembly GCF_006345805.1 of Octopus sinensis. Lineage (NCBI taxonomy): Eukaryota > Metazoa > Mollusca > Cephalopoda > Octopoda > Octopodidae > Octopus > Octopus sinensis. The sequence continues at coordinate 67,937,085 of NC_043003.1, read as the reverse complement.
GGGTTTGTTGTCAATTATGGTCTGGATCTCACCAACAATTTCAAGAGTTCTTTTCTTATCAGAACGATCAGACTAACTTTTTCGCGCTGCCTAACCTTCGTAATCACCATTAGACCCATCCAACTCCTTCCGAATCCTCTGTACTGTGCTCGGTTTGACATCCAAACACTCTGAAATGCCAAGATGTACAGCATGTAGTTTACAATTTTCTGGCTGAGGGATTTACGTTATAGTGCTGTTTTTCGCGAAGACGGTGCCCAGCTGACCCTACTATAGTGTTTAGCCGACAAAATTAAAAACAAACATTTGCATGCGCAAATGAAAAGAAGGAATGGCGATAATGTACCCATCGCATCCTGTTATGTGATATATTATATATATATATATATAGATATATATATATATATATATACATATATTTATATATTTATATAGGTGTGTATGTATGTATGTCCTGCCGTAACGCTTCACTTCCACTCATACCAGCTTAATTTGATTCGTCCTTAGTCGAAAGACACCTGTTGTTAATATCCTGTTGTTCGTATTTGTAATTGTGTACTATTTCTCCGTTTTATTTTTCGTTCTTGTTATACATTCGTTTGCTTACTTCCAAAGTATCTAGTGCTCTTAGCTTCGATTTTCATGGGGCCGGCCAGATTAGTGCAGTCACGAGTATACGTGGCCGAAACTGGAAAGACGATCTTTGTTTTTTCCTGTCCTTTTTTTATATCGTCTAACTGTCCAGATGTTTTGTCGCCTTTTACATTACTATTCCATTTTTGTTTAGTTATATATATATATATATATATATATATATATATATATATATATATATGGTGTGTGTGTGTTGTGTGTGTGTGTGTGTGTGTGGTCTGTGTCTGTGTGTCTGTGTGGTATGTATTTTGTATCTATGTATATGTACATACATTATTTTGAATGAATGAATACTATACGGTAAATATTCATATCCATTCGTATGCAACATTTAACGCCTCTAAAACAAGCACAGACTGTGTATTTCGCATCTCTAAGTGATACGTACGCAAATTTCATTTCAACGTAAATCACCGGACCACAGATGATGGTAATTTCATGGAAAGATCTGAATACAAAGAAACATTTACGAAGAGGAAAACATTCCAAGGTAGACGAATGCAAGGAAAACTGTTAAAACTGTATATTAAGCATAGAAAAGAGGCAAACCGAATGAGTAATAATGAAAAAGTATAGAGAAAAGAGTGAGTAGATGGAGACAAAGGTGTAGAATTAGAATAAGAGAGAAATGAAGCGAGACAACAGATAAAACTTTGGATAAGAAAGCTATCATTTATTTGAATATATTTTGCGAGAGTGTCATTTAGGTATATTCATTCTTAGAATGTGCATTGAAATAATTTCTATATTTCAAACTAAATTCCTGAACCAGACATCTTTATTCAACTCTATTCAATTCTTTCTTATGTGATTATTACATTCTTTCACGGCAAAACGCCAGCCATGGCATTATTTATCACGCTTACACAAACCACGTCTATTTATGTATCGGCGCATACACAGGCACACATGCAGACAAACATACACATATGAGGGTGAACTCTATATATCTGTCCGCGTGTATATATATATATATATATATATATATATATATATGTATATGTATGTATCTATATCTGTATATGGACAAATTTATCATAGGCAATAAAGAATGATGATGATGCCGCAAGTTTACTGAGGAAGGTGTATTCGATATAGAAGTGGGGCGAAATTAAAAACATGCAGTTTAATGCGGGAAAATGTCAAGTGCTGCACTATCAACTAACGAATGCCCTACAGCCTGCTTATACAGGACCCGTAGGTACAACAATCCCAGAGTGACTGACAGTCGAAGACTTGGGGATCATTACGTGCAACGACGCATCATTTGCTTTCCACATTACCAAGATAGCATATATATATATGTATGTGTGTGTGTGTGCGTGTGTGTGAGTGTGTGTGTGTGTGTGTGTGTGTGTGTTTATGTACATATATATGCATATACAAGCATTTCTATTTCCCGTCACATACACACACGCACATGCACCACACACGCATACACATATACACACACATAAATATGTATATTTACACATACATAGGTATATGCATATGTATATGTATAACCTATATATGTTTATATATAGTGGGTTGGTACATAATTATTGCGGCTTGTTTTCAACAAATATTATACAACAAAAACAATAACAATATTTATCAAAAACATCTTTAGAAGACGGTCTGACCGTCTGCGAAGCAAATGGGAAGGAATAATTGAAGTAGATGGTGAATATGCTCCGGAATAATCATTTAAAGTTGTTTTGTGACATGTTATTGTTTTTATCGAATAAGATGTTGAGAAAAAAAGCCGCAACAATTGTGTACCAACCCAATACACACACGCACACACACACACACACACACACACACAAACACACACATATATATATATATACATTATATACAAATATATATATACATATATATATATTATATATACATATATATATATGCATATATATATACATATATATATATACATTTATATATATATACATATACATACATATATATATATTATTATATATATATATATAATATATTATATATATATATATATTATAACATATATATATATATACATTTATATATATATACATATACATACATACATATATATAATTTATATATATAATATATATATATATATAATATTTATATATAAGGTTAATCCAAACAAGAAGACAGCAACACAAAGAGGTGGAACAATGAAAGTATTATTATTAGGCGCTCAGAAAAAAAGGGAAGAAGGAGGGTATGACGTTTCGAGCGGAGCTCTTCGTCGGAAACATAAGAGAAAGAAAGATCCCGAGGTGGGAGGACAGAGGGAAAAATAACGCGACTGGTCTTCACGAGGTAAACATACTGAAAAGCAGGAAGTCGTAGACGACAGGGGACAGGTTTTCAAAGACAGGAGAGCGGAAAAAGAAGGTAGGTAAAAACACAATGAGTGGGAAGAAGAGGGTGTGTATGTGAGTATGTACGTGTGTGTGTGTGTATGTGTGTGTAAGGCGACGGCTAGTGGCGAACAGCGGTTGTAACGTTGTGCGAGATAAAAAAATGTGTGTTTATTAGTGCGTGCGTCTGTGTGTAAGTGTGTGTACGTAGGGCGAAATCTAGTGGACGTAGCAGTCACAGGTCAGTAGTAAAAGGAGGAAGAAAGGGAATGTGTGCGTGCGTGTGTACGTGTGTGTGTTTTGTTGTAGTATGTGTGTGTCCGTGTGCGTTTGTTGTATGTATGGCGAGTAAATTTGCTTAACAGAGGGTATATGTAGGTGTGTGTGTGCTTATATGTGCGTGTATGTATACTTGTGTGCATGTATGTATGTGTGCGTGCGCGTGTGTGCGCGTGTTTAGGTGTGCGTATGTATGTGTGTGTCTGTGTTTATATGTGTGTACGTATGTGTATGTGTGCGTGCGCGTGGAGGTATATGTTGGGTGTGTGTATGTTCCGGTGTGCATGTGAATTTGTGTGTGTTTGTACGTGTGTAAGTGTGTGTAAGTATATTGTATATATATATGCAAATGTGTGTGTGGGAGTGAGAGTATGTATGTGTGTGCGTGTGTGTACAAAAGGTAGGGGTATAGATGTGTGTGTACAAAAGGTAGGGGTATTATATGTGTGTGTATATATATGCATGCAAGGAAACAAACTGCAACTGACGGAAAGATGGAAAAATGCTCCCGCGGTGACAGGAGTAAGAGAAACCCAAGAACACGCTGGCCCCAGATACGAACCCGAGATCTAGTCACAACCCACGGGCATGGTGCATGCATGTATGTATGCGTGCGCGAGCGCGCACATGCATGTATGTGCGCGCGCATGCGAGTGTGTGTGTAGGTATGCGTGTGTGTGTAGATGTGTGAGTGTGTATGTGCGTATGTCTGTGTGTCTGTGTGTCCGATTGAATGTATGTAAGTATGTGTGT
>NC_043003.1:67890563-67930563 GCF_006345805.1 Octopus sinensis | reverse complement strand
ACTATTACGTGAATGAGCACTTATAATCTATCATTGTTAGGAAGTGGGACAACCCTGGAGTAAAGACAACAATAAAATATAGATAAAAGGAAAAGCGCTGATGAAAGAAAGAGCGAAATGCATAGCGATGACTCATATGTTTAGAACCTTATAGCGTTATATGAGAATAATGAGAAATAAACGATAGGATAGGAAGTGTTTATAGCTAACACTTATGATTATCATGGGTACAGTGATAATACCCAAAGAGCGAATGCAGTAACTATTATGCAGTGTTTACGCATTGAATTATTGGTATTATGCTCTTTGCATTTCCAATACAAACACCAATGCAGAATGTGTGCATGCTATGCCTTACAGTTGAATAATTTCACTGGAAATCGCCTCTTGAATTATCAAAGTCAAATGACCACACAATAAAACACATCTATCACTGCAAATAAAAAGAAAATTTTGTCACGATAAACCTGAGAGGTTGGCATAAGTAAAGCAAAATAATACTGTTGTGTATCGTGTCAGTGCGCAATGACAGGAAGATTGTAGCCATATTATAGTATTAGACCGTAGAAACACGAGCGATGATTCTTATGTTGCATGCTGTTGAGAATACATAAAAGGGTGATAATAGAAAACAGAGATAAACATTGTATTTTCAAATTGAAATGGCATTAGGTATTAATACAGAAATTGAAATAACAAAGGTATTTAATACAGATATATTGTATTCTTTATTTGAATATGACTACGAAAAGAGACTTCATTCCAAAATAAACTTCCTAACTCAATCGTTGTTATATGTCAGTTCCAGTAGTTCCCGCATAATAAAGACAACTTTTCTCAGGGGAGAAAAAAACCTGAAATAAGAGAAAAAAGTGAAACAGTTTCACAAATTATTCTAAGTAAACTATTATCTTTTATACACGGACAGTCATGCATATACGTGCATTCTCATACTGACTCACATATATGCGCAATAAATGATATATTCATAAATAAGAAACAATTCAAATGTTAATACACTTTGAAAACCACAAGAACATGGCGAATATTTAGTTTGATTCCGATATCTCCCTAAATAAACAAAAGAAAATAAATCGAAATTCAATGCTGGAGAGACGTATAATAATAATTTTATTACAAAACATAGGCCTCGCTATAGATGAGAAAATTAATAACAAACAAATATTGGCCATCACCAATCATGGAAAGTAGGACAAGCTGAAATATTTGTTCTGACGATACAATTCATTAAAATATCAATTAACCAATGAATCTGCAAACTTCTGAAGCATCTGACGCAGTGACATGTGTTGAATACTAATCTAGCTAATCGAACTACTGAAGATTACTATAAAACATCCACAGGAGGTTCAAGTGATGTAAATCATCATTTTCTACTTCAAGTGAATCGTTGCTTATTTATATATATATATATATATATATATATATATATATATATATATATATATATATATATATATAATTATATATATTATATATACATATATATCCACATATATATACATATATATAAAACACACACACATATATATGTATATACATATAGATATATATATATATATATATACATATATATATATGTGTATATATATGTATATATGTACATATATACATATATAAATATACATAAATATAGATATATATATGCATAAATATATATATATATATACATATATTATATATGTATAAACGTAATATATATATATATATACATATACATATATATATATATATACATATATATATACATATGTATAATGTATATATGTATGTAGATATAATATATGTGTATATGTATATATATATGTAACGTATATACACACACATATATAATATATATATATATATATGTATACATGTATATATATATATATGTATGTGTGTATATATATATATGTATATATATATAGCATATATATATATATATATATATATATATATATATATATATATATGCATATATATATATATATATATATATATATATATATATAATATATATATGCATATGTGGGCACAAGAAAAGATACAAAGCACGAGTACAGGGAAAATGAACTATTGTTCGAAAGACACGAATGGAAAACAAAACAAACGTAAGGAACGACCCTCCATCAGTTGTTGGCTGTTTGTCTTGTCTCGTATTTCGAACATTTAACAGCAATATACGCTTTCAATGAATCAGTTGCTCCAGCAAGCCAAATTAAATACAATTTGGGATTGTCCATTTCTGTCTGTCGTTGTTCGAAAGAATAGTTCATGTTCCATGTACTCGTGCTTCATACTTTTTTGTTGTAAATATTTCCTGGCGTCCTGTGCCTACATATGCATATATATATAGTTCGACGCCATTCGTGTTTCGAAGGTAAGGACAGAACACGACTCGTCGAACTAGCCCTTCCTGCGAAAGAATTAAATAAAATTCCTTTACAGAGGGGTAAAAACAAGGAAAGGAAAAAATGTTTTTACCCCTCTGCAAAGGAATTTTATGTAATTCTTTCGCAGGAACGGCTAGTTCGACGAGTCGTGTTCTGTCCTTACATTCGAAACACGCATGGAGTCGAACTAGGGACAGCTGATGAAGTGGAATTTTCCTTGTATTGTTTGTCTTGTACTCTGTTTTTTCGTTGTTAAAAAAGTCTGTTTTCATGTTTGTTTTTATATTTTCGTTTCTCGTAGAGTTCTACGTTTATTTGTGGTGTCCTGTACTCACATATATATATATTTATATATGCATGTATATATACATGTAGATGTAGGTACGTACATATATGTATGTATGTATGCATATACTTTATTTATTAATTTATTGCATGACTGAGCGCCCTCGCGTCGTTTCGTTTCTTTTCTGTTCTCCAAATAAGTTTATATATATATATATATATATATAGTATTATATGATTGAACGCCACGAATCCTTTTCCAAGTAAGTTATAGATATATAAGAAAGAAAAGAAATGTAAAAGTTACGGAAAGTTTGTATAATAAAGTTTATGGAGATATTAGGATCAAATTACATCATTACATCATTACAAATTAAATAAGTACTGCTTTCACGATCAAACGTTTGTCAATTCATATAGGGAAAACTTTCTTGCTATCAATTGGACGCCATCTTTGTAAAAAGCGAACAGAGGTGAAGCAATATGACAAGGGGTGCAACTCTTATCTTTTCATGAAGCTCTTCAGGTTTTTGGCAAGCAAGCAGTTACAGGAGTCATTTCATTTTATATACAGTTAGTTGTATTACCGTACTAGATTTTAAAGATTAAGCAGTAATGTGTGGAATGACCGTATGCATATATTTTATTATCTCTTGTGAAATATATATATATATATATATATATATATAATATATTATATATATATATATATATATATATATATATATATAATACATATATAAGTATGAACAGTAATTTGTAACTAAAAATACATATATAACTTTATGGTATATGTTGAAATTCCATAAAGGAATAAAATATATCAGTCTAATAGAAAATGAATGACAATGCAATTACCTAGATATGAATACTTTCTTCATAAGAGTCATGTCGGACCTCTCATGATTCAGATTTGAATATGAATGGGTGTCCAGGAGTCAAGTAATTAAGTGGTAATTAGTAATACAATCAAAATTAATTGGTGTTAAGTTCAGGTTTGTAATTGGGATGAAATATGCTACTTTACTGAGTCGGGCTTGTGTTGAACTCCAGCCAGCGAAATTATATAGAGGAAATATACTGAATTTAGGTTTTATTTGTTTCGTACATACGTCGATATGTTAACTGAGATAAATTTTGGCGTTATTGTGGTGAGGCTATCTGTTGACGATGCACCGTACAACGTTGACGGATAGAATTCCCAGAGCTACCGATGTAGTCTTTCTGGCAGCCCGAGCATCTGATTACGTAGATCAGATTTTCGGATGCACAAGTGAAATTTGATTTAATTGTAAAGTGTTCCCCTTGTTTTAAATAGTATTCAGACCCTTCCAAAAGGTTGGGGCATGTTCCCCAGTTGGGGCGATTACATTTTTTTTTATTTTGAGGCTTGTTTTGGAGGGGAATAATTTTGCATTAGTTAGCAGATTCTTTAATGGCTTAGATTGTTCGTTGCTCTTGACAATTTCAATGTCACGTAAATTTCCTTTTACTTTTTGGTCCTTGTGTAGTATTGGTAGGTTCTGTATGATTGTGCTGAATGCTTCTTTGTTTCTGGGGTTCTATGTGGAAATTTAAGATAGTGTTTTAAGGAGAGGTTTGTTAACGTCTTTGGTTTTTCTTAATGTCTCGGTGCTGATAGATTTGACGCGTTTTATTCTTTCATTAATAATTTGGATTGGGTAGTGTCTATCCAGGAGGACGTTTTTTCAGTAGTTGTAGTCGTAATTCTCTAGTTATTTTCCCTGAGACAAAAGTGCAGATTCTTTTTGCAAGGTTGAAGCGGATGTGTTTTTGTGTGTCTAGGATGGCAAGAGCTTAAGAGAAGGTATTGTTTTGCATCTGTTGTTTTATAAAATATGTCTTTTGCTTGCACTTATTTAATTTGCAATGATATAATGATGTAATTCCTAATATCACCCTAAACTTTATTATACAAACTTTCTGGGACTTTTACATTTCTTTTCTTTCTTATCCCACGTGTATGCAGATCTTTTCATTTTTCATTGTGTAATAATACCACACACACACATATTATATATATATATATATAATATATATATTATATATATTATATATATATATATATATAGATGTATGTATATATATATATATATATATGTGTATATATAATATATATATATTGATATATATATATATATATATATTATATATATATATGTATATATATATATATATATATATATATATTATATATATTATATATATATATATATATATATATATATATATATATATATATATAATATATATATATATATATATGTATATATATATATATATATATATATTATATATATTATATATATATATATATATATATCTATATATATATATATATATATATATATATATATAGAAGGCGACCTGGCAGAAACGTTAGCACTCCGGGCGAAATGCGTAGCCGCATTTCGTCTGCCGTTACGTTCTGAGTTCAAATTCCGCCGAGGTCGACTTTTGTCTTTCATTCTTTCGGGTCTATAAATTAAGTACCAGTTACGCACTGGTTTCGATGTAATCTCTTTGTCTTTAATCCCTTTGTCTGTCCTTGTTTCTCCCCTCTGCGTGTAGCCCCTTGTGGGCAGTAAACAAATATATATATATATATATAATATATATAATATATATATATATATATATATTATAATAATTATATATGTATAATATAATACTAATATAAGTGTGTATGTATAATCGCGCTCAATGCATTTGCAAAGTGTTTTTTTATAGACAACTACAATGTGCATTAGGTGGTATTTGCAAGAAACCGTTTCAGACACTGGTATGGAAATAAGAAAACGTACAATCCCATTGAACTTCTCATGTTCGTCTCTGTATATTGATTGATTGATTGATTCTAGTTTCAGCTCATGAGCTGTGGCTATGCTGAGGCACCGCCATTTGCAGATGTATCTCACACAAGTTGCTATAAACAGTTTGTAGAACTTGATTTCAAACCGTAACATACATTTTTCGCATTGTCTTAGACTCCGCTTAAAAATCCAGAATGAAAGAATTGCATTTAGTAGTAGGCTACCTGCAAGAATTAAGCGTTTTAGGCAGTGTTTTTGTAATTAAAAGGGTCTTTTAAGAAAATATTTGTCAATTCAGATAATGAAATCCAGCGCCTGAATGTCTCTAATGGCTGTAGCTACTGCTGACCCGACTACTTCTGAATTCATTGAGAAGGCGCCTGCTGTGAATAAGCTTAAACCTAAAACTATACTACCCATTCAAACTGCTCCATTCTCAAATACCAAAATCAGTCACACATCACCACACGCCACCACCATCTTATTAGTACCCTTCCTTCCTCTCTTTCTATCACTTTCTACTCCTGCCCACCAAATACACACAGAAAAGCCCACATACCTCAATCAGAGTTCTCATTGATCATAAATGATACACAACCCCCAGTTAAACATCCGTTAATGCTATATCGCCGGAAGAAATGAATGCATAAACATGATCGCACTGATATCCATGGATTTTACGGATTGCACTGTAATCATCCCAGGAGTACAGAATATGATCATAAGAAACGTGATTTGCGAAAACGCGTGTAGTGATGCATATTATTTCTACGCATACAAACACACACACACACCACACACACACACATACGTATGTATGTATGTATGTATGTATGTATGTATGTATGTATGTATGTATGTATGTATGCATGTATGTATGTATGTATGTATGCATGCATGTATGCATGCATGCATGTATGTATGTATGTATGTATGTATGCATGCATGCATGTATGTATGTATGTATGTATGTATGTATGTATGTATGTATGTATGTGTGTATGTATGCATGTTTGTGTGCATGTACGTACGTGTATGGCGTTAAACATGAGCGAACATGAATTATCAAGCACAGAACTAGTAGCAGTATGTGACTAAGTTTATTTTGTAATTTTTGCGTGTTAACGAAACACCGATCAGAGCGTATATCATATAAGAAGCATTAGCGGAGATAAAGATCATGGACATTTGGGATTTTTTTACAAAAACACACTATATGAAGGGCGGAGATTCCTAATCTGTCAAAAAAAAAAAAAGCATTTCAAAATTCTAATTCTCACACCACAATTTCTTAAATTTTCACTGTTTTAAAGAATTGTTTGGGACGAAATACGGAGACTATGATTCTGAAAAAAAAAAAGAGGTAAAATTTAACTTTTTCAAAAAAATGAATAAACACCTCTCCTCTCATCCGCCCTATGACAGGAAGTGAAATTAAAGTGTTTTCTCTACTAATATTTCAAGTATACATAGAATTATAAAATAGTAGACACAAAAAGTATCTAACATGTTAGAAGCACGTTTTCAAAATTTTGACACGAATTACCAAAGAAGAAAAAAATTGAAAACTTAAATCTCACCCCTTGCCCCCAATTTCTTAATTTTTCACTTATTTTCAAAATATATTTTGGCGAAATGCGTAGAAACATACGGAGATAATGATTCTAAAATAAATTGTTTGTAAAATTTCAATTATTCAAAAAAACCACCCCTCACCTTCACCCTATATCAGAAAGTGAAATTTCCTCCACCCCCTTTTCTCTTTGCCAGAGGGGCAAAGAATGAAAACGTGTTTTAGGTGTTTCAAAATGTTCAGTTTTTAAGTACACCCCCAACCAGAAATCGAACAAGCTAGAAACAACAGCCAAACCTAAGATCAACTAGGATAAATACGAATTACCAGAAAGGAACAAAAAATTAAATTCCATTTGTGTGTGTGTGTGTGTGAGCAAAAACTCTAATTATTACATACCTATCTTAATTCCAAAAAGACCTGACCACAACATGTTGGGTTATGTTTGACATGAAACATTAGTAGAGGAAACACTTTAATTTTATATCTTGTCATTGGGTGGATGGGAGGGGGTGTTTAGCTCTTACTCTTTACTCTTTACATTTTTTACTTTTTCTGCCATTTGACTGAGATCGTGCTGGAGCACCGCCTTTAGTCGAGCAAATCGACACCAGGAGTTATTCTTTGTAAGCCTAGCGCTTATTCTATCGGTCTCTTTTGCCGAAACGCTAAGTTACGGGGACGTAAACACACCAGCATCGGTTGTCAAGCGATGTTGGGAGACAAATACCGACACACAAGCATATACACACACATACACACACACACACACACACACATATATATATATATATATATATATATATATATATATACATATAAACATTCACATAGGACGGGGTTCTTTCAGTTTCCGTCAAGCAAATCCACTCACAAGGCTTTGGTTGGCCCGAGACTATAGTAGAAAACACTTGGCCAATGTGCCACGCAGTGGGAATGAATCCGGAACCACATGGTTCCGGGTTGGTAAGCAAGCTACTTACCACAGAGCCACTCCTACGCCTACTATTATTATTTTCTTTTTAATTGAAATTTTACCAATTTTAATGGTTTTTCAGAATAATAATCTCCGTATTTTTCTACGTATTTCGCCTTCAAAATAAATTTTTAAGTGAAAATTTAAGAAAGTGTGGGTAGCAGTATTAAAATTTTGAAATGCTTTTTTTTTTTTTTTGTAGATTCAAAATCTCCCCCATCGATATAGTGTGTTCTCTTAAAAAAAATCTCAAAGGTCCGTGATCTTTACCTCCGCCGAAGCATTTTTTCGAATACGAGGAAGTAAGTTGATTGACTCGAGGGAAATATTAATATAATTGTTCTGCTATCTTATATTGGTAGTAAATTATATCTTGATTTATGAGGTTGAAAATGTCTATAAAATTGTCAACAAAAAAGATATATTTATTTATGTTATATTGTAATTGTAATTCATATTTGAAATGTGAATGTCAATGAAAATTAATAAAAAAAGGTGGGGGATTGTGTGGTAAGAAGTTTGCTTCCAAACAACATGATTACGTGTTCAACTCCACTGCGTGGAATATCGGGCCTACCAGATATTTAGTTTATCTGATGTCATCCGCATTTGTGCGTGGATTTAGTTGACAGAAAATACGTAGACAGAATATACTGCTATATATATATATATATATAATTTGGACGAATAACTATAATTTGATTAGTGTGTTTGAATGTTGAGTACAGCACCGGCACAGTTTAGTTTATCTGATGTCATCCGCATTTGTGGCACATTCCCGCTGGATTTACGTCAGGAACTCCGCAATGGGAGCGAGGGTAATAGTATTAAATAATAGATGTGTTTCGTATTAGACTTTTATGACGTACAACATATGTTTTGACCCATCAGTCTAGGTCTCTGCAGGTACATTGATAAAAATGTCTCACTAGATAGTTTTAGTGTCGGCTGGTCTGTTGTTATATGTCCATCAAGTTAGGGAATGAATAAAAGAAAATAATATTATAGAAACAGAAAAAGCATTCAAATATGAACGTGGAAATCTTGCGTTCTAGTTTAGATAAAATGACCTAATCAGCTGTCGCTGTCATAAGTGCTTGGAGGGAAAAGAGATGACAAAAGTAGATTAATACTTAGACAAGTAGTTTCATGTTCGTGCGTATACATGCAGACGGACACACGGAAGGACGGCCAGGCAGAGAGACAGTCAGACAGACACACATACACACACATATCCTTCTAATTAATTTTCTTCCTTTATTGGCTAAAAAACAAGCCTTTCAACCGCATCAATCAAAATTTAATATACTGATAACATCTGAAGGTGCAAAAAAATCTTAAATATCAACACACATAAATAACCTCAACGCTGCTTTCTTTTGATTTATAGGTGTAAATATGTACAAAAACTATTTTCATTATTGTAATTCTCGAGCGACTAGACAATCTCTCTTCTTCTGAACTCTCCTCACACGATCGCGCACACCCACCGTGTATGGTATGTGTATATATATATATATATATATAATATATATATATATATATATATATATATATATATAATATATATATATATATATAATATATATATACTATATATATTTATTTATTTATTTATTTATTTTACTTGTTTCAGTCATTTGACTGCGGCCATGCTGGAGCACCGCCTTTAATCGAGCAACTCGACCCCGGGACTTATTCTATCGGTCTCTTTTGCCGAACCGCTAGGTAACGGGACATAAACACACCAGCATCGGTTGTCAAGCAATGCTAGCGGGACAAACACAGATACACAACACACACACACACACACACACACACATTATATATATTATATATTATATATATATATATATACGACGGGCTTCTTTCAGTTTCCGTCTACCAAATCCACTCACAAGGATTTGGTCGGCCCGGGGCTATAGTAGAAGACACTTGCCCAACGTGCCACGCAGTGGAACTAAACCCGGAACCATGTGGTTGGTAACACGCTACTTACCATACAGCCACTCCTGCGCCTATACGTATATATATATATATATATAATATATAATATATATATATATTTATTATGCACTTAAGCAAGAATACTATTGAAAGTGGCTTCGAAGTTGCTGCTAATTAATTCACCGTGAGACTGCGATACGCTGAAATTAATCATGGCTTGATATCGCCTCTGTTGAGTTAAAATTATCCTGGGTGTGTGGATTTGAGTGGAGTGGGAATTAATTTTTAGGATGGGTTGTTAGGTAGAGGTGTTTTGGAGGAGAAATTTTTATTGATAAAATCTAGGTTGTGTTATTGTTTGGGATTAACTTTTTAAGCTCGCGTGAATATTTATGTGTTCCGTCTTGTATGCAGTTAGTTAGTTAGTTAGTTAGTTCGTTAGTTAATTTGGCTCAAAAGCAAATAGCAAGGCATGTAGGGGGACATGGAGTTAAGTACAGGGTGGTGTTCATGTAAAGAGTTCAGGCCACTTGAGGTCCAGGGAGGCTTTGAACAAAGCGGTCGTCGGCATCTTCACCATCTCGTCTGGCAGCTTGTTCCGCGGATCCGCAACCCGGACGGAGAGAAGCTCCTCTCCTTCGATTGAGATGAAATCGTCGCAGGTAGAGCTTTTCGGAATGACCCCGCAGCCGACGCTCCGGAGCAGGAGTGAAGAACAGCTCTTTCGAGAGGTTACACTTCCCGCTTATGATGTTGGGGCGAGAATGAGATCACCACGGCGGCGGCGTTTTTCAAGAGAATAAAGGTCGAGCGTCCTCAGCCTTTCTCGTAGGACAAATTTTTGAGACCATGAACCATGCGGGTAGCCAGCCTCTGGACTCTTTCGAGGTGCTGTATGTCTTTGAGGAGATAAGGAGAAGAGGCTTGAATCCCATACTCCAATATGGGTCTCACCAGCGTGACATAGAGTGGCAGGAATGGCTGCTGTGAGCATTCCGAATGACCGTCGAATCAAAAACAGAATTCCGCGCGCTTTGTTGGCAGCATGGACGCACTGGGCCGAAGGCGAAAAGAGGAATCCACCAAGATACCCAGGTCCTTTACCTGATCGGTCCTCTCCAGCAGCAGACGACCCGGCTCGAAATCAAGTTGAGTTGCAGGAGTAGAGCCGACAGGCAGATGACAGCACTTTGACACGTTCAGACACAGGTCCCAATCGTTAGACCACTTCCAAATTTGGTGGGGCATCGACGAAGATCCTCTATACTACCGCGAGGAGCGACCAGTTGATATCGTCGGCAAATAGAAGGGTGTGTTGCGTGAGGTCGTCGGGCAGTCATTTATGAAGACTAAGAACACAAGGGCCCAAGCACTGAACCTTGAGGCACGCCACTGCTCGCACTGGAGACGTCGGACCGCGAACCATTAACTTGAACTTGGAAGGAGCGATCTGAGAGGAAGGCACCAACCCATCGTACAATACCTGATGGAAACTATATGCTTGAAGCTTGACAAGTAGTAGGCGGTGGTTTTACGAGTCAAAAGCTTTGGCAAAGTCCATAAAACGATGTCAACAGCATCACTATCATCGAGGATGCGCGTCACCAATTCTTCCATTACTAGTAAGTTGGTCAAGCATGATCTCTTCGGCACGAAGCCGTGTTGGGAATCAGTGATCGAGGCTGTGTTTAGGAGGTGGAGCATCATACTTTTCTTAAGGATGGTTTCGAACATCTTGCTGATTATTGATGTAAGGGAACCGGTCGGTAGTTAAGCGGGTCTTCGCGGCTCCCTTTCTTGAAAATTGGGCAGATTATCGCTGTTTTCCAGTCTGCAGGTATAACACCCGTCGCCAATGACATATTGAATAGTCGTGTTAAGGGCTCGCAGATGACCGGAGCCAACGCTTTGATAACCCGTGGGTGTAATGCCGTCAGGGCCGTGACCCTTGTTGATATCGAGGCCTTGAATAACACGTTTGACTTGGTCCCGCGTGATAAGATAGTACAGCAGGGATGATAAGATGATAAGATAGTATATTTAGCTGTTTATGGTTTCATTGAATTTATTCATTTTGAGAACCCTCTTCTCCGAAAAATTTCCATTGTGAATAGATAATACACCCAATTACTAAAGTTTTAAGTACTGGAAATTAGGCGTTTAACTTGTAAAAGCAAAGGATTAAATCCAATGAAACCTAAAATGATGGAAAATACTCATCTCTCTTATAACTAACTTCCAAAACAGAACCACCATAAAATTTAAATACCACTCCACTCATAAAGAAGAGACAAATTTTAACACAACAGGGACTATATAAAGCCATGATTGACGTCTTTGCACTGCACCTGGTTGACGGTATAGCTAACCGCAACATCGAAGACACGGTTAATAATATTTTTTGTTTAAGTGTAATACATACATACATGCATACATACATAAACACACACACACACGCAAACATAATTATAGATCACATCGTCGGCCTTCAACGACGAGGGCTCCAGCAGTGGGCTCCAGCAGTTCATCCGCTTAACATAACAACCTGCTCGTGAAATTAATGTGCAAGTGACTGAGCACTCCAAAGCCACTCGTACCCTTGACGTAGTTCAAGGGATTCAACGTACAGAGACTGTGATAAGGCTGGCCCTTTGAATTACAGGTAAACTCATCTGTGCCAGCTGAGGTAACAATATATATATATATATATATATATATATATATATATATATATATATATTATATACATGGATGTTGTAGCATAGAAATCAAGATTTACTTACGAAGACAGCAACTGAATATCGCTTGAGGAGATACATATAGAATCTTCTAAAACAGGTAAATTGTTAAATAATTTAACTTAAACGTAACTTTAAATCCTGTATATACGAGGACATGTATGTATCGAAACATTTGTAGCGATTAAAAAAGCTGCCTAACCCTACTTACTCTTCCTTTTGACGTTTTACTTAATACTTTTTACTTCTTACTTTATATATATATATATATATTAATAGTAATAGTATGACAGCAAAAGAATGAATGAGACCTCGATATTATGTAAATAGGGGAATTTATCTGTAACACATATATGTTCATAGGTGGAGGCGCAATGGCCCAGTGGTTAGGGCAGCGGACTCGCGGTCGTAGGATCGCGGTTTCGATTCCCAGACCGGGCGTTGTGAGTGTTTATTGAGCGAAAACACCTAAAGCTCCACGAGGCTCCGGCAGGGATGGAGGTGATCCCTGCTGTACTCTTTCACCACAACTTTCACTCACTCTTACTTCCTGTTTCTGTTGTACCTGTATTTCAAGGGGCCGGCCTTGTCACTCTCTGTGTCACGCTGAATATCACCGAGAACTACGTTGAGGGTCCACGTGTCTGTGGAGTGCTCAGCCACTTACACGTTAATTTCACGAGCAGGCTGTTCCGTTGATTGGATCAACCGGAACCCTCGTCGTCGTAACCGACGGAGTGCTTCCATCCATGTTCATAGCTATAACGTATAGCTCATTGATTATTATTCTCATACCTTTTCTTATGATCCTTCAATACATTCTTTTGCATTTCAGTTGTGCTCGTATTTCACTTAACTTGCATATGAATTGCTGTAACCAGGGTATTTTGACTTTAATCGCATTTGTTGTTTTCATTAAAATTTAAGAAATTCTAAACAATCTGTTCAGAATCGCTAGTTGAAACCATTGTGAATTGGCTATTTGATTACCATTAGACTGGTCGTGATTAGGGGGTATTAATCAACTGTATCAAGGACGGATTAATAGACGTTTGTTGAGAGATATGGTATCCGACACTCCTTTCATCCCTTTATTCAATACATTGAATAACTTTTGCGTGTACTATTCTATTAATCACACATCAACCAATTGATTAGACGGTATGAGATTGTAGCTCGACTTTAAGATTGTAATGAAAGGATTGTGCATTAAATCTTTTGTGTAACCGGTTCCGTTGAAACGTTTATGTGTTCATAATGAACATTAAGGCTATAGATATAATCTTAGATGGATCTTATATATTTGTCCAGAACACCGTTTATTGATTAACGATTGTTTGAAAGATAACCTTTAACATTAGAATAAATAGTGACATTTGTCTCATTTCTGGCATTAATTTCATTAAGCTCGTTACTGGAATGGTGTCGTAATCGTGTTTGCATGTAAGACTGATTCATATAAATCTATCACCAGACGACATTTTGTTTCTTCTATTCTTCCTAAGTAAACGGCAACAACAATAAATGAAGAACGCACCAAAACTATGAATGCAAAAAAAAAATGGAAATCCATTAATATATCACCTCAAATTGGCATGTAAAATAACGAAAGACTAAGGGTGGGATGTAAAATGAGTATCAGATTTGGCCGACTCACTCTATAACATTGTTTCCTATGATATCCGCAGCCTAATGACAGCCAATCTGAAAGAACTGTATACAAACTTCAAACGTAATAGCGAAGACTTGTATGTCGGGAGAAACTAATCAGAGTTACACCCAATATATACGAATTTAGAACACACGTTGTATGGTGTAATGAATATAACTAGTGGTGATAGATATGTTTGTGTTTAGCTGTAACTCTACAATGTTATTTCTATCGAAATCATTTGAATTTCGTTTTGAAATTTTCTTAGATAATCATTTGCGCGCGGGCAAGCTTTTTTGTATTTTTAACATTGAAAATATTGTATGTGACTCATAAAAGTTTGGAATTGCTGTTAACTTTTACGACAATTACGTCTGTTGCATTAAATCAAATCGGCGAATAACAAAAGTGTGTTTATTAATTTACTTGCATGCAGTGACATTTGAAATTTTGTAAAGATTGATTCGCTATTTTCTTTTCGTCCTAAAGTTTTCAACTTTGTAACTTGAGGCAGTTTACACTTGATAGATCAAATATACAGCACAACAATATATTGAGATTTTAGAGAAAGCTACAATTTTTAACAAAATGTGATGTATATATATATATATGAATATATATGAGGGTGGGTAAGCCATCTAAGTGTTCATAAGTCAGGAATAGTGGGAGCAACTGAAGGCCCCTTCATAACGCACTATAACAACCACTAATCGTCTTTCAACATACCGGAGAGATGTAGCACCTCAACCCTGACCAAGCACGTATGGCCTTTGGGAAAAAAAGCGCCACCGATTATTGCATAAAGTGGAGTATTCTAGAGAAATGTAAAGCATACTTCAATAGCTGCTGGTAATATAGATTATGTCTGGCTGAAAAAAGAGCACTATTAAAGGGCTCCCAAAATACAGGCATCTACTTGAACAGAAGAAGTGAAATTTATAATCCTTGCCCATATGAATGGAAGTACATAATATCATACATCCATGCCTCATCTTGACTATAATCAGCAGTCCCCTAGGTTTGCTCGACCCCTCCTCCACAAATACCAGGGAGACCGAAAATACACAAATACACTCAAAAGACATACACCCCCAGCACGGCGGACATCAATCCAATAGACTTTTATCCACCGCCCCCACAAATATTTTACCTCTCCGCATACCACATAAATACACAAGAATTTAACCAAAACATAGCAGAAAGAAAACACTCTAACGAACACAAATATGTAGACCCCCTTCCCTCACGCAAATGCTCTACATATAGTACCACTACACACATTTATTTTCTACAAGAACGGGAGATTATTCTCGGTGTGGTGCGTAAGCTGGTATCCATTAGTAGCTCCGAAAGCAATACTCTGTGACAAGCACGCGTATATTTAGGACAGTCTACAAGTAGCTGTAATGTTCACTTTAAACAGTATAACAGGGCCATTAAGTAAATCCCTGGTGTTTGTTCATAAAGTATATTTCACGATGTTTTCACTTGGGATGTTT
Source organism: Octopus sinensis (assembly GCF_006345805.1). NCBI lineage: Eukaryota > Metazoa > Mollusca > Cephalopoda > Octopoda > Octopodidae > Octopus > Octopus sinensis. The sequence goes on along the minus strand of NC_043003.1, from coordinate 67,914,664 downwards.
TCAATTATCTAACTGTTAAGTAGTCTGTAATTGATTATCAGATCTGTAATCATGATACATTGTTCATATCGTATTGTGAATATATATGTTTGTTTGTATGCAAACATCTTATCACTCGCTCTGAAAATCTGTTGATAATGCTATCCTTGGTCAGCGATATGCATAACGATTCCTCGGGACTTGGCACTTACTAGAAAATGTGTTATATAGATTAGCATACCTTACTATTGACCAAGTCAAGTCATATTTAATTTTCTCGTCTTACACTTTCCAGACAAAATCTGCCAGTGATATTGATTGTCTCTTGTTGACTTTGCTGAAGCTGGTGATCTGGTTTCTATAGCAATTCTTCACAATTTCTGCTGGTGCAACTACATTCACATAGGGGTACCCTCTGATGTCCACGGTGCATTTGTTTACTACATTGCAACTGGTACAAAGTATCCTAAACAGTGAAAGTCCATTAATCTGCATAAGACTAACCATGTACACAAAGTCGAAGTAATTGCTTACACAGACACACATACACACACACACACACACACGCACACACACACACACGCAAACACACATACACACACACACACATACACACACACAAACGCACACAAGCATTCTTTTCTTATTTACTTGCTTCAATTATTTGATTAAGGACGTACTGGAGCACGGCCTTTAGCCGAAAAAAATCTACCCCAGAACTTATTCTTTGTAAATCTAGTACTTATTCTAACGATCACTTTGCCGAACTGCTAATATCGGTTGAGATGCGACGGTGGAGGGACAAACACAGACACACATACACAAGTATATATACATATATATATACTTACATACATACATATATATATATATTATATATATATTATATATATATATATATATATATATATATATATATATACATATATATATATTTTAAATCCCTTGTATCGGAAATCTGCAATGGCTCTATAACTACCGTCTCGGCTATAACCGTGGAGCCCTAGTCATCTGTTACAGCACTTACCTAGCGTAACTAGTCGTTACCTAAACCCTATATATATATATATATAATATATATATATATATATATATATATATATATATATATTATATATATATATATATATATTATATATATATATATAGGGTTTAGGTACGACTAGTTACGCTAGGTAAGTGCTGTAACAGATGACTAGGGCTCCACGGTTATAGCCGAGACGGTAGTTATAGAGCCATTGCAGATTTCCGATACAAGGGATTTAAAATATATATATATGTATATATATATATATATATATATATATATATATATATATGTATGTATGTATATAAGTATATATATATGTATATATACTTGTGTATGTGTGTCTGTGTTTGTCCCTCCACCGTCGCATCTCAACCGATATTAGCAGTTCGGCAAAGTGATCGTTAGAATAAGTACTAGATTACAAAGAATAAGTTCTGGGGTAGATTTTTTTCGGCTAAAGGCCGTGCTCCAGTACGTCCTTAATCAAATAATTGAAGCATATATATATATATATAATATATATATATATATATAGGGTTTAGGTAACGACTAGTTACGCTAGGTAAGTGCTGTAACAGATGACTAGGCTCCACGGTTATAGCCGAGACGGTAGTTATAGAGCCATTGCAGATTTCCGATACAAGGGATTTAAAATTGTTAAATAGGACAACAAACGTTAAAGCAAGGCAAACATGTCAAGTCATATACTTTATTATTATTAGAAAAAATATTCAATGTCTTACAGATGTTTCTGTGATATCCTAGATTGTGGGACATTCGTCATCGGAGAGAAATATGGATATTGAGTGGGTATCGATTAATGAAATGACGACATAGTCCGCTATGTGGTAATTTCATTAATCTATACTCTTCTATACCCTTCTACACCCTTCTCCTTTTCTCATATTGGTCTCCGGTGACGGAATATCCCATACTCTGGAATATCCCAGAAACAGCTGTAAGATTTTGAATGCTTTTTGCAATAATAATAATAATAATAATAATAATAATAATAATAATAATAATAATAATAATAATAATAAATGCCCTGATGCAGTACCAGGCAGTGGCTCTCGTGGCTTCTGATCTTAACTGATTGGAAGTGTTATCATGTACATTGTTTTGTCTTGGTATAAAAGATGGGCTACAGCAAATATTCTGCTCAATACCACAGATTTGCTTGTCAGTTGTTTGACCTTAACCAGTTGAGCATGTCCTTTAGTGGCTGACGATATGTGCATCTCTGATCACGAGCAGAAGTAGTGGGGGAGCATCATAGCCATGTTTTGAGAGGGATTCTTTGGGGTTTTAATAGTTCACCTCTGGAAACATGGGTGGTTCTTTCAACATCCTTAAACAACCCTTATTCAGGGACCGTTTGAGCGGGATGGACTACTCAACCTGAAGAAAATTCTAAATGGGCCCCACCTGCAAGGTCATCTGCTGTTTATCTTGATATGAGATCACCATGTCGCGCACATATGGTTGTGATGCATGTGCCTGGTGTACCTTTATCAGACGGGTAGTCATGATGGGTATATTGGGCTTCGTATATTTTACCCCAGTGTCACTTTGATGGCATGAACTGCTCTCTCACTCAATAATAATAATAATAATAATAATAATAACGTATTTGACTTGAGATATTTGTTTTGCCTCAACTTTTGTTGCTCTCTTTAACAATTATATATTATATATATATATATATATATATATATATATATATATATATATATATATATATATATATATGGTAGGCCTCTTTCAGTTTCCGTCTACGAAATCCACTCACAAGTCTTTGGTCGGGCCGAGCCTATAGTACAAGACACCCACCCAATGTGCCACGCACTGGGACTGAACGAGGAACCATGCGGCTGGGAAGCCTGCTTCGTACCACACAAACACGCCTACACCTGTTGTATACATAGATACATACCTGTGTGTGTACGTGTGCGTATGTATGTGTGTGTGTGTGTGTGTGTGTGTGTGTATTTATGTATGTGTATGCATAGAAGAACACTATATAGTTCTATTATTAGTATTATTATAAGATGTCTGAAATATGAATTATTGAGGAAGCATACGCAGGTGAAATCTTATTTCGACTCTGTTATTGAACAAATACTGCTTGTGGTTTAGACATGAACAATGTCTAAACGTAATATTAACATAAGAATGCCAGATTTTGAAACATGTTCCTGGGTTACGTGGAGAAGGCATGTAACTGTTTGCGAAGTAACTTTCAGAAGTTAATTGTATTCCTTACATCATTGCTCAAAGAATTATTACAATCTCATGTAACATATAAAATGGAGATGTATATGTATTCGCTTTTCACACAAAAACGGCTTCACCAACTGCTGCCATACTTGTGATGCGTAAATAATTTGACCTCGGATTTATGTTAGGCTCTTCGTTTGAGTTCTTTTTCTTAAAAATAAAAAAAAATATTGCTTTTTATATTCGATTCATGTCTTTGAAGGTTTTTTAAAATATTCCCTTCCGGTTTTCTAGCTTCAGTGCCATCTATATCTCTCTATCCATCTCTATCTCTATACCTACGCTCTCTGTATGTATCTGTTATCTATTTATCTATATCTATCTTAATTATTTAACTATCTCTCTCTCTCTGCCACTCTCTCTGTATCTCATTCACTCTCTATTGTTTTCACTTTAAGGTCAATCGCTATTGTTTTCATTGTAAGTTTTCAATCTCTATTTACAAACAACGACGAAAAATTACTGACAGAAAGAAGTTCGCTATTACTGATGAAAGTAATTTTAGACATAATTTACTCACAGAAGTTGCTTCATAAATTTCACTTCAATCCGTACACTTCCTTAAAATTACCTAGAAATTTCTTATTTACTTTTGCAACATTTTGTGCTTATTTTTTTGTTTCTTACGGAATTACTGATAAAAGGAAGTTCATAATTTATTGACAGAAGTAACTTCAAATATATCACTTAAATCGGAACACTTAGTTAATTTCCCTAAAAATTTCTTATTTTCTTTTGCAACGGTTTTCTGTTTTTCTATTGTTAACGTTTCTTACTGATTCCTTCGGCACTGGCTCTTTGGCTTACTGACAAATTTCGCTTCAACCCCTACAATTCTTTATTTTTTTAAGAAATTCTTATTTACTCTTTGTCTGTCGTATTAAGAAATATGATTTCCGTTACCCAGTTATTTTCATAGTTTACTATCTTCTGCACCTGTGTGTTTCTGTATACATATAAAACTATGCCTTGAAGGAATGTGTCAAATTTGTCTACACTGTCAAGGTCAGCCAAAAGAAATGTCTCTGACCAAAGAAAGAGAGACAGCTGCAGAAAGGGAAGTATACCAAGAAGCGAACTGTCTGTGCACTAGAAAAGCCAGAGTATCTCAAAGTGATGACAAGAGGTATGCACGGCTGACAAGAAGTAGGATCTCCACTGCGGCACGAAGGGCAGTAGCAACAGCTTAGAGAAACAAATTCTATGAAGCAGCTTTGAATTATGATCTAGAAGTTCATTATGCAGATGACACTAGTTTCTATTTGTGCAATGACAACTGGGTGCATACATTGTAAAACAAGGAGTTGGCCTGGAGAGACACCTGTACTGTGCTGCAGGGGTAGAAAAGTTAAACTCCCTGCAATCTCTCAACCACAAGAGCCATCGAAAAATTGTTGTCATCAACTGACCAAGATTCCAAGAACTTCCAAAACAAAATTAGACAATACAACGCTGCACTACAGATGACATCATTTGGTTCCACAAGAGATTTAAGTGAGCCAGGCCCAGATTTAACTGATCGAGGGTCAGAATTATCATCGGATTGGCTCTCCACTGCCTCTGTCAAATGAATTACCAAAATCGGCCTTTCATTGTTTATAATCTGTACCTGTTTTTTAGTCACGAAATAAGCTAGGCAAAACGTGTTTTTGAATTATGTATATTTACTTCATATACATATATGAGTTGAAAACTTTTTAAACATTTCAATTAACGTTTGTATGCCATGCTGGCATGGGATGGAGATTTATTAATGTAGAAAGTTGGTATCGCAGGTGCTAGCAATTGGGACCTGCGTAATCTAGATTTTGTTTTTAAATTTCTCGTTAACCCAGGCAACGTCAGGTATTTATGGTGGAAATCTAATAAAATTCAAATGAATTTGCTCATAGCTTATACTGATACAGAAATATGTAACTGAATTTTATGTTATGTAAATAATATACTCTTTAAATTTTTACCTAGCTCCATGTAGGGAACTGCAGCCATAGTGACGCCCAACTGTTGGCTTTGCTACACGTTCACTATTTGAAACCTCCTTCGATTTGTGGAATTTTGTAAATGAGAGAGTTTGATGCTGCTGCCCTTATCTATGTTTCTTGCTGTAAGGTAAAGTCATCTCGAAATCTTTAGAGAAAGATATCTAGTTTTGTTTTCAAGAAACATACATCCACATGACACAACTTTCTAAAGACTATTAGAAGGATACTGAAAAGGTGGGGGCCCTGCAATCTCAAGCTGTTGAAGTATTTTTTCCTGTATCTTGTTGGCGATTTTTGGCTCTATGCAGCGGCACTCCGGTCTGCTGTTTGTGTAACTTTCAATGGCGAAATTTGGTACAAGTCTTTCCAAGATTTACCAGATGTATGTCACTGCACATCTTCCCCACTTTCACTCTTGGGAGTAGATTTTTATCTTTTCAACCTTTCCTAGTATCTGACACGTTGCATTTCGACAGTACATTTTTGCGTAACTTCGCTGGATTTCCGCCATTAAGTTTATAATGGGTGGTGACCCTAGTTGGGACGAGTAATCTAAACGGCTTAGGACATATGTCCTCCAGAGAACCACCATGGTTCCCCATTCTCTCCATCTGAAGATTCGGAGAATCCATCCGGTCAACCGTCTTCATTTTCTTACCAAATTAATAATATGCACCTGAAAAGCTGCATCATTATCCATGTCAATGCCTAAGTCATTCACTATATAAAGTAAAAAGTGATAAACGTATAAAAGCATATATATCTATATATATAAAACTGTAGTTGTGTGAGTGTCTGTCCCCTTCGATTTAGATTCCTAACTACTCCCACATTTTGCGGTGCAGTTTAACCAAATTCGGGTATCTTGTAGTCGTGATTCATATCGAGCCCGTCTGGGTATTAGCAAGCGTCTACAATGAGGCTACGATTTTAAAAATAATTTAACATCATTTTTTATTCCATTTTAATGCATATTTTTTCGTGTGTCGATGGCGGCGGAGTTGGCGTCCACGCTCACACCTGCACTTGTGTTGCTTCTCCCCCTTCTTTCCTCCCTCGTGAATCTGTGGGGAAGGGTGTGTAAGGAAATCAACGTCGTAATGCGTTGTCAAGGAGACCAGCGTTCTTTTAGAACAACGACTTCAGAAATCGCTAAAAAAGCTGAAACAGATCCACAAAAACGGCAATTACCGCCACACAGGGCAGGTTTCCTGTGCAAACAATTTGCACAACCGAATGTTTTAGTTGTTGCACAAATCTTTATATATAAAAGTAAGGTTGTGTGTCTGTCTCCTACGATTTAGATTCCTAACTACTCCCACATTTTGCGATGCAGTTTAACCAAATTCGGGTATCTTATAGTCGTGATTCATATCGAGCCCTTCTGGGTATTAGCGCGAGTCTACGATGAGTCTACTATTTAAAAAAAAAATTACCATCATTTTTTATTCCATTTTAATGTATTTTTCGCTATTATATAAGGGAAGTAACTCTCTAAAAATGTCTACGATGAGTCAACGATTTAAAAAAAATTACCATCATTTTGTATTCCATTTTTAATGCATTTTTTGCTATTTTTTTGCTATAACTCACTAAAAATGCTTATATAGTTATTTCCCTTACAAACCCGAGCAATGCCGGGCGATACTGCTAGTAAACATATAAATGTATATCAATATATATATATAATTTCATAGAATTATAGCAAGGTAACAAGCGATGTGTTTAAGATGTATATTTCGGGCATATCTATGTTCAGGCGAGTCCACGATTAAACTGGTCAATTTAAACGATTAGTGAAATTTTATCAATTATTGAACTTGTGGTAATTAGATGTTTAAGAGGAAAATTAAGGAGAAGGGCGTAGAGCAATAATAAAAGCGAAGCTATAAGTAAAAAAGAACTATATTTAACATTGCAAAGAGTTACTATAATACAGAATGTGAGATATGGCGATGGTTTAGACCATATATTGTAGCTATAGTGATGTGTATTTGAAACTGTACACATTGGGACTCTCTATGATAGTATTAAGATACAAGTAAACAATTGTGGCGTATGGAAACTAAGAATACGTATACGTGTGTGTAATTAATAAGTCTATATATCATGAGAGTTTTCATTTTCCAAAGCACAGCGCATATACCTTTTGTGCTAGACTTGTGATTCATGCAATAATTTCCCTGCAACCTCAACCAATTGTATATCAGCGAAAATAATATGAAGATCCCTATATGATCTATTCCTCATATATTTTGAGTGATCTATTGTATTTCACTGCTGTTGATTGCCCGTTATCGAAAATTACTGCGCCGTTTATAATACCGTTTCTTCCTCTCATATTTCATTTGCGCTCACTTATTGTTTATCACTTCTCTTTTCTCAGTGATTCTTCTTTCAACGTGTTTAACGTGATTTATTGTAAAACGTGTCTTACTCGTATCATAATTTTCAACAAAAAAAATATAATTTTAACAATCATTTATATAATCCTTTTTAATTTATGATTCGCACTAACCATTATTTTAGAAGCTGAAGATACCCACTTAAATATTTGAACAAGAAGACATAATTTATACATTAACTACCATAAATAATTGACTATTCAGGCTCTAAAAACTGATCAACTGATATTGTATTAACATGCTGTGCACGTAATACACAGAATTGATCTCACATAATACTACCCGCCAAAATTATATTTTCTTTTGTAGCTACCTGAAATCAGTGGGTAAATTAATTGTTGATATAGCCATTGATTTGCGTCTCCCTCCACGAATATATTTTGAATTCATATCATAAACAAGTGGCTGATGCAATCACCCTTTCACTCTTCTTAAAATGTTTGGCAACAATTATTTATTCAATAAATTTACTTAATTTCTGCATATATTCATTTTACAACCCTTCGAGTGTTAATTGCTACTTTTACGTATATAATGTTTACATTCATACAAACACATATACAGTAATCCCTCGACTATCGCGGGCCTTACGTTCCAAAAGCCCCGCGATAGGTGTAAATCCGTTAAGTAGAAACTGTTCTGTATGTTTTTTTTTATTATTTTTATAATTATTATATATCTATTTTATTATCGTGGCACTCCGTCGGTTACGACGACGAGGGTTCCAGTTGATCCGATCAACGGAACAGCCTGCTCGTGAAATTAACGTTCAAATGGCTAACAACTCCACAGGCACGTCACCTGTACCCTTAACGTAATTCTCGGTGACATTCAGCGTGACACAGAGTGAGACAAGGCTGGCCCTTTGAAATACAAGTACAACAGAAAGAGGTAGAAAGAAAGAGAGAGAACGTTGTAGTGAAAGAGTACAGCAGGTTTCGCCACCCCTCCCCTGCCGGAGTCTCGTGGAACTTTGGGTATTTTCGCTGTATAAACACACAAAACGCCCGGTCTGGGTCTCGAAACCGCGATACTACGTCTGCTACTCTGCTGCTCTAACCACTAGATCATTACGCCTCCGCTATTTTATTATAAATGCAAAAAAACACCTCGGAGGAATCGACGTAATCTTAAATGATAAACCGCGATAGGCGAAGCACGGTATGGCGAGTGATTTCTCTACAGCAAGAAACATACCTTTTCGAAACCCTCAACAACCTAAATGTCAAGTCATTATTTTCTGTTCCATCCTAAGTTCCTTAAATTCTTTTGACAACCTTATTCAATCCTTAATATCACTATAAAGCAAGGAGCTAAACATAGGGTGGACAAACAAGGACAAAGTATTAAGTCGATTATATCGACCCCAGTGCGTAACTGGTACTTAATTTATCGACCCCGAAATGATGAAAGGCAAAGTCGACCTCGGCGGAATTTGAACTCAGAACGTAACGGCAGACGAAATACGGCTACGCATTTCGCCCGGCCTGCTAACGTTTCTGCCAGCTTGTCATGTATGTATGTATGCTTATGTACTTTGATAAGGTAGTGTGTATATATAGTTTAAATATGAAATAATTCCCATGATAAAAAAGAAACCAGTCTTTATCTCAAAATTTTCTGAAATAAAATTTCTTTGCTCTGATGCACTACATTCTCTGAAGTGCTTTCTGTATCTTCAAAACACAGAAAGATACAGGATGCTGTTATTCATCATTTCTTTATGAACGATATATTTCAATGAATTGACTAAAACATGAAATATATTTTCGATTTCAGTCAGTCGGTTTTTATCCGGAATGAAAAGCCAGCGTTTGTATTTTCTGTTACTTCATGATAACTCCATCCTTTTGTAGTTACCAATATATTAGTTGCGATACAATAAAAAGGAAATTAATCCTTTCACGGATTTCACTTCGCCTGACATATAACAATGGTTTAATTCATAATCATCGGTAGATTTATCTTGGATATTCATCATAAAAACACAAAAATTGTACTATTTCATAGATAACATAATGAATATACGTATATATAAAGTTAGGATAAGCGTATTATACATATAAATGTTTGTGCGTGCGGTTATATGCATAATCACAGATAAATATACATGTATATATACATGCACACACACACACACACACAAGTTAATAAACAGTATTTGACAAATATTTAGTTGCAGGATATAGTCGTAAAAAAGAAGATTCATCGACGCACAATGGCATTTACTGAGCAATTATATGTGCTAGGATATTTAAATACCTGACAGTAGGTGTGTGACATGGTGAGCATATGAATATAGACTGTGTAAACTTGATTGGTTTAACTGCGATGTTTAGATAGAGTGAGCAATCGACTCAACAACGATTCGTTCCTGTGACTGTCTTCAAATATACGACATATAGAAAATATGGACTATTTAAAAGTAGCGTCTCGATGTTTTTGTAAGTATTCATCACGTTAGTTGCTACTGAACCACAAATTGGTACTCATTTAGTTATACAATGCATAGACACTGTCGGAGATTTATGCTATTACTTTATGGCATCAATAAAGAATTTACAGCAAAACAAATTATATGCTTTTGTAATTCTTTTCAGGTTTCACTCCACTGCCTTGAAATTTATGTAATATCCGCCATATTGACAGCAAGAATATTTTTAGCGAATTCATTTTGTAGATACAAATTATCTAAACTAACATTATGTGTTACTCAGACATCAACCAAGTTCCCACAAAGGCATTTTGAAAAACAAGGTGCTATGAGGAAGATCTTTTCGCAATCATATGACACGAGGTAAATTTTGTTGTACAAGACTGCCGGTAGTTGTCTTCCGCAACACAGTTTTTTGATAGAGTTCAAAACACCCGTGCTAACACACATACACATAAATACACCTGTGCAAACACACACACACACACACACACACACACACACACACACACACACACATTGCAAAGTGTGTTCCTCGACGATCTGTTGTGGTTATGTATCCGATTTCCCTTGGAATATCTAATGCATAGTTTCAAAGAACCAACATAGTAAAATATACTTATGAACAAATGATATAAACTTTTGTTTATCGTGCTTTCCTCCTACATTTCTCTCTATGTCCTAACAAGTAATACTACTGGACAGTAATTCTGGTTTCAAAATTTTGTCACAAGGCCAGCAGATTCGAGGCTGGGGTGAGTTAAGTCCATACCATCAACCCCAGTGCTTTTTTCATTGACACCGAAAAGATGAAATGTAAAGTCGACCTAGAGGAAATATTAAGTCAGAGCGTTAAGACGGACGAAATACAGCGAAGAATTTTTCCCGACATGCTAACGATTCTTCCGCTTCGCCAACTTCGAATCGACCAATATTAAATTTGCTAGGTTGGCGTAAAAATCACCAGTTAAAATTATTGTCGTATCAGCAAATCTAATCATTATCACTTGATAACTTGTGATAAAATAACAACCGGCATCAAATATTAAAGAAAGAAGAGGCTTAAAGTTTATCTCATTGAACATTTTAACAATATGTTTCACAAGTAAAAAGCATCGTTAAAAGATAGTAAGGTTTCCATAAGCGAAACTCCAATAAGTTTTTAAAACCTGAATAACGAATTTGGTAAGTGTTATAATGATCGAAAAATTTAATGTATTTAGACGCAGTGATTGATATTTTCATATGTTTGGAGCCGACGTGTTGCCAAAGAAACTTTCACTACCTCTGCTATATCGTAATCATTGCCAAACCAATGGGAATTATTCCTACATATTTATACCATAAATTTCACCTTTTTCCTTATATGATGATATATGTGCCTGTATATATATATATGCACACATATGTATATACATACATACATACATATATATATATATATATATATATATATATATATATATTATATATATATATATATATATATTATATATATATATATATGCATATATATGTATGTATGTATTTATGTATGCATGTGCGTTACTCAGACAGTAGAAAATAGAGAAATAGTGAGAGAGTGTGATGGTGGGGAATCAATAAGTGACTGAAATAGCTTCTGGCTTCAACTCTGATTGAAATTCTCGATAGAACATATTTTATTTAGCTTGTACTCAACTGGAATTTCCGTCTTTTGTTTTCGTCCATATTTAAACTTTCAATTTCTATACTGCAACGTATCTAATGATTATTGAATCGCCACAAACCATTCAATAAATGAGTAAATAGAACTTTCTGTTGTAGGCGCTGTAACCTATGTTTAATTAGGATGATGTTTCTTCTTTTGAATTGCTAATAATTAAGATAGCTGAAATATGTTTTTTCGTAGATCTTATTTCAGTGTATAAGATTGTCTAGAATTTATATGTTGGAGCATATGCTGTGAGAGAGTGGAAAGTGATATATCTACGGAGTGTAAAAAACTTGTTAGAAGTCCCATAAATGTGGTTTTAGCAAATAAGATTATTAATATCTGCACTATAGTTTCGGGGCGTTTGCTCCGGAATGGATATCCAGAGATTAAAGAAAAATGCAAGTGGATTATGGCATTTTGGGTTGAGATGGATTCCCGTGGAATCTTTCTTCAACTCTAATGTTGGTAGGATTTTTCGTTTTGAAAGGATGAAGTTATCTGCGTCCATATATCTTGTAAATATATTCAGTCTGAAATTTGCTATGTTAGCAGAATACTTTGATACTACTAGGAGGAGATTTATTTCCATTTTCCAAAGAAAACATTCGTTTGGCCCGACCGAATAGGTATTTGATATATCGGGATTTATCTATTTGCTGTTTCTGCCCGTATTATGGCCTCTAAACATCCTATTATTTCTTTCTGATAACATAAAATTTCTTTTGACGTTGTGTCTGGTGAATACCTCTCGTAAAATATTATAGTGAAAGCAGTTCAACCATACATATGTTTCTTCTCTCATTGGCTGCCTGATTTGATCTATTTGAATTTGCATCAACTTCAAATAATTCTGAATTTATTTCGAATTCTTCAATTAATGGACAGGATGTTACATGGTATTTAGAGGAATCTGCAATTCTCTGTGTGATTGATTCATCAATATATATGTATATTTCAGTTTACACAGTTTATAATAAATTGGCGTAAACAATAATCGCTGATGAGAGAAATATGACGAAACACAATGAATGAATCAAAGAAGAATAGCAGAAAGAAATTCCAGAAACGAATAGATTATGAAAATAAATGACTGAAATTGTAAACTTAATTTTTAAAATATCCAAGGAGGGAGACACATTTAGCGCTAGTCAGAGACTTATAGTTTGATGTCTAAAGTTTCAATGTGTCTAGTTAATTTTGAAGCTATTGCAATAAACAAAACAATAAAATGTGAAGAACAATAGCTATGTCTATCTATCTATCTATATCAAACTGCCTTGCCTTCCCGGTTGAGGGAAGGCAAAACAGTGTTCATCGTACTGGTGGCTTTGGTGAAAGAATGTGTGTGGTGGACTCGAGCGAATGGATTAGAGAAAAACACTTACTTCTCTGGTCAATCACACATCAACTTTTTCAAGTACAACTTGAAAAGGAAGGTGAGAATGGAGAGGCATGTTTTGTCTCGTGAAAGTTTCAAAAAAGAGAGAGAGGACACTTTGCTCTCATGTGTTTATTTCCTCCCTGCCAGAGGTTACCGTAGACTTTTCTGTAGGCTTTTCTTTCCACGAATGAACATAATCTTGTTTGTTACTTTAAAAACAAAAATTCCTTCTGTGATACACGATCCCTTTTGATAGATTTCCTTTTTTTCCCGATCCCCTTGATCGAAATTTTACATTTGTTTCCTTTTTATCTTCTTTTTCCTTTTCCATCTTCGAAAAGAAAAGCTCTACATTTGTATTTGTAACGTGGAGGAAATTCAACAACATTTTGTGCTTGAAGATCGTCGGAGGACAATCAATGGCATTAATGATGACGCTGATCTATCGTTTGGGTCCGTGCAAGCAAACCCAACGTTTGCGAAGAATTCAATTCTTCACAACAATGCACCGTGTCACTGAGCTCTCTTCACTCGTGAGTTTCTCGCCAAAAACAATATGATAATGCTTCTGCATGTCAAATACCGCTGTTTTAACACCGTTGTCGGGATTAAGAATGAATCGCAGAACGTCCTCTACTTGCTTACTGAAAAAAAGACTTCCAGGCAAGAACGTTTGGACCGGTGTATTGTTGTACAAGGTGACTATTTCGAAGGAGATCATGTTAAGAATTAGATAAATAAGTTATCAATTATTAAACTTAACTAGTCCAGGAACTTTTTGATACCTCCTCGTATGTGTGCACAACCATCTGTAGGATCATAATTGAAGTGGGTGCCAAGCTCATGGCAAATATATGTAGCTGCATGCCCAATATAGCATCTAGTGTCCCGATGTTTATACTTCTAATGTTTGCATTCAAGCTGCGGAGTGACAGCTGTGATTAATAGACTGTTTAAAGTTTTACGAACTTGTCTTTTGCCAGAGATGACATAGATGCCAATTTTTTTTATCAACAGAATATTATTAATGGGAAACTGTTCTTGTGAGTCAGCGCGTTGTCGTTGTTAATTTACTTCTTTCATCTTCTGATCATTTGTTTACGCATTCGTGCAATCAGCTTTAAACAATATATTGTGTTGCTACTCTTTTACTTTTTTACTCTTTTACTTTTTTCAGTCATTTGACTGTAGCCATGCTGGAGCACCGCCTTTTGTCCGAGCAAATCGACCCCCAGGACTTATTCTTTGGAAGCCTAGTACTTATTCTAAGTTACGGGGACCTAAACACACCAGCATCGGTTGTCAAGCGATGTTGGGGGGGGGAACACAGACACACACACACATATATATTTACATATACATATATACGACGGGCTTCTCTCAGTTTCTGTCTATCAAATCTACTCACAACGCTTTGGTTGGCCCGAGGCTATAGTAGAAGACACTTGCCCAAGGTACCACGTTGTGGGACTGAACCCGGAACCATGTGGTTGGTAGACAAGCTACTTACCACACAGCCACTCCTACGCCTATGTTCATTATTAATATATATACTATTTTGCTATTTTTTATATATGTTTGTTTCATTCTGTAGATGTTGTACATGTATTGAGAGTGTTGATATTTATGTATTTGATGTAGACAGGTCGTTTTTTTTATCTATCCGATTATTTACATCAGCGAGTTAAAAATAAATATCTTAATGATATTTCAAACTTTCATTGTTATTTTCTACATCTACTTCCTTGGCTCATGGGCAAACAAATATATTTATTGACATATATATCATTTCCTCACAAAACGACATCGTTTTGAGATTGAGTTATAATATATAGTACCATGAATATAGCCATGGGGAAGCTATTTAATTTAACTCTACTTCGGTTCTGATACGTGGACTTGATAAGACACTAAAATGACGACACATCGATGACCATTGCTCCTGAATGGGATCTGAGTGAGTTATCTCGCCTGGCTATGACTTTCAAATAAGATGCAGAACTGTAATATGCCAATTATAAGATCTCGTGAAATATTAAGTTATATCTGCAGAGAAGAGGGTTACACATACACACGCACACACACACACACACACACACACACACACACACACACACACACACACCACACACACTATACATATATATATATATATATATATATATATATATATAGATAGATATATAGATAGATAGATAGATATCTTAGAATCTACATTTCGAAGAATGCCGTGAATGTTATTAGTGTATCTGCTAATCATGAATATATATTTATCGTTTCCGGTGGAAACAATATGGAAAATCTAATGTAATATTTATAAAACTATCAACCTCCCATTGTACTTTAATTTTTTACTGTTCCAATTTGACGAAACATACAGACTGTTCCCCCATAAATTTTGTCGTTAAAATCACAAAACAAAAAAAAAATTGTGCAAACAATCCAAAGTCTATATTATTGCGATCAAATACATTCTACACCTATCATGTATATTCATGAAAACATGGGGAAAAACCCATCTCCGTGTGTTTCTTAATTCTTTTCTAATTGTCAGTTAATAACAGTAGTTGTCTAGAATATAAAATTGATGTCAGTTGTAGATGAAATAGACTTACATGATATAGAACGTGTTGAAAACATTTTGTACAATAGACTTTAGTACTGAGAGCTATAAATAAACGGTTTCATGCAGAGTAAGATTTCTGCGTATGCTTACGTACTGTTATTACTGGGCCATTCGATAACTGACATGCTATTTCCCTCAAAATATAGTAACATAAAACTGTTCTATGACGTTTAAAACTATATACGTACATATATGCAGTTTCTGTGTTCGTGTATCACGGGCTAGATAACAAGAATGCAATATCTGTTGTCTAAACAATTCTTCACACGAATTATTGTCCAACCACTATTCTTCAGTTATTCTTCCATCTCACTCCACAATATTCAAACATAATTCTTTAATTTTCAAAGATAGATGACAGGAATTAATAAAGACACTTGTGAGTGTTTATTCAGCTATTTAATTTCCTGTGGTAGTGACTTTGCTTGTTTATCTAGTATTGATCAGTAATACTCAGAGTTAGGTGTAATATCCTCTCAACTACTGAATATCTGAAATTATTCTTACTTCTTTACGTATATTCAAACATAGATATTTGATGAAATTTTGGAGGTATTACGTGCTGGAATATGCCTATCACGCTGCATGCATTTTGAAAATATCTCATTACTGTTAAATTCAGTATCGGCCTACTTCAGGTTAATGACATTGCTAAATTCAGTGTTCATTACAATAGTTAATTGCTTAATGACAATGTGATGTCTATATTCATAGACAAAGGACGTTAATCAATTCTTATAGAGATATAATCTGCTTTTATGTCTGAATCTGAAAGAGGCATTCCAACCAGCTGTTGAAACTACTGTCAGTAAATTCTCACCGTTGGAAGGAAATATGCAGAATTGTTCTGGCAACGCTTACACTTGTAAATGCTGATTAATGAATCAAATCAATAATCTGACAGCTGATTCCTCATCAACACATATTAGCAGATTTCGTTTTTGACAACCAACGCCATACTGTAATCGTTGAAATTAATTAAACCTGTATTTCCTAACTTGCGGAAAATATATTTCCGAATTTGCGCAAAATATATTTCTTCGTGGCTGTCACACATTCAGTGGGTGCACGTCTAAATTTCTTTTTTGAAGACGTATTTTCACCGAACCGTTGATTACTTACCCTTTCAATGGAAATCCAAATCAAGTAATTGTACTTGAATCCCAATATAGAGAAACTTCGCTGCACCTTATTACCACGAGTCTCCTCGATTGCGTAGACATATATACGAACACCGTATGGTCTGGTCATCTCGGTAGCTGGCAGTAAGGTGTTCCCTTCCCACTTGTAATATATATCGGATGCGCAGTGTACTGAATAACCTACAGGAGGAGACGTTCACCTGCTGTTAAAATAACAGTATCGTCTGCACTTACAGAACACCCATGGTTAAGTGATGATAAAAATTATTCACAGTTTAGATAAGTGTTTTCGACTCTGTAACGAGCTAGTTTCCTTGCTTTATATATATATAAATTTAAATTACGATGAACGTAAAGAAACAAACGAAGTATGCTTTAGATGCGTTGAGATGTCTTAGAAAGTGAAAGAAGTGATTTTAAAATCTCAAACGCAGGATAATGGTAATAATATAGCCTGAACAGGTTAAGCTACCGCTATTTTACAGAAAAAAGTGTTGGCGGCCGGCTATGAGACTCGAACTCACACCTCCGTGATTACACGTCGCGGTGCTCTGAAGTATTAAGCTAAACTGCCCACACCACAAATTCTTCTACAAATTTAAGTTATGTAGAAATCCTGCCAACACTTTTTCCTGCAAAATAGGGGTAGCTTATCCTGTTCAGACTATTATTATTAGCATTATCCTACGTTTGAGAATTTAAAATTATATATATATATATTATCATATTCACATTACTCTAATATGATAATGTATTGCACCTAATGATCTTTGCACATAGCACATAGATAAAGTAGTTGCATTCCTAGCATTATGTATTAAATATTTCCCACTGAATTGGCTGTTTTATTAGGTCTTGTCTTTCTATTGTGTATGGCAGCAAAATTGTCTTAATCTTGCGTATTTTCCTCTGATTAGCACCTGCAAGTACAAAGCATCAATTGGAGAATTGCAAGAGTGAAATAATACAGTACGAAGAGGAACACTCATTAATTTAATAATGTTTGAAAAAGTTTGATAAATAGAAATTATACAGTACGAAGAGGAACCCTTATTAATTTAATGTTTGAAAAAGTTTGATAAATAGAAATTAAATCCATATTAACACCATCGTATCATACACTTGATTTAAGTTAAACAGAATGAGGTTGGGATGTTAGTTCTGTTACTATTAGAGTGTGTATCAGTAGCGTTTACCACGAGAACCCCTTACTTGACGTGTCTAAACAGTGTAATTGATACATTGATTTAGCCCCCACCCCACCCCGGTAGATGATGGTTATACAGACGAAAATATACAGAACATATTACATATATTTATTTCTGAACCGAGAAAATATATTTTGAAGTACTGATTCGGTGAGAGCTGTGGTTCGAATTATAAACGTTTTTATCTTTAAGTGAACCAAGCAACGGTGTGTACACTTATCATTCAAAAATGGATACAATGTTGTACTCGCCATGAATGTGAATGTCTTCGCATATTCGAGGGACAATAAATAGCATTTTGATAACCATAACAGACAAACAAATGCACCTAGATACACACACTCATACATAAACACTCATGACGTTATATTGTTACCTAAATTATAAGCAAATGTATAAATATTTATGTTTATATCTATAATATCGACTACAAAATTTCAAAGTATACGTTTTGTTCGTTTACTGGTTCGCTGCTTCACACCTCGCTGGTGAGGTCAATTCGCACTGGGTGTTAAAACACCTGAAGGCCATAGGAAGGCGAAACAACTTGCCTTCATCCAATTTAGGAGGGAAGGATACCGATATTTTGAAGTTTTTGTAGCTTATCAAAATCACGTATCTCAATCGGTCCGGCGGAATCGGCATGTCTATGACCATAATCAAGGAGTGTAAAAAACCACCTGTTGGTATGCCAAGAGTAGAGCTGTTCTTCATTCATAATTGAGTATATATATAGGACCAAATTTGTAAAGTTAATTGTATTAAACACACACACACACACGCACACACAGTACTACACATATGTACATATACATTAATAAAATCAATCTCTAATCCAGATTCTCCATCCCATGTAAGCACAGGAATCAAACATTGGTTTGAAAAAACTGAACAGTGGTATAAATATCAACACAATTATTTCTTCTTCTCCTTTTTCTTCTTTCTTCCCTTCCCCAGCGACACCCCTCCCCCCCCCCCCCCGAAAACGGATTAATTTTACACGATTACAAATACAAGAAAATAACAAGTGTCTTTCGGCTAATAACAACGAGTTAAGTTAAGCTGGCGTGTGGGGTGAAAGCCTTGAGGCATATATATGTCAGGCCGAGAAAGAAAGTTGTTGCTTGGACGAACACCGGTCACGTGAAAGCAACAAAGAGAGGAACTAGAGAAAGAGAGAGAGAGAGAGAGAGAGAGAGAGAGAGTAAAGGGCAGAGAGAAAGGTACAAGGGACATAACCACACGCCAGCTCAAACTAATTCTCCACCATATATTTCAAACAGAACTATATTCGCATTGTTATTTCTCTGAAGTCACACTTCCTACTTTCCGATTGATTATCTCTCTTCGAACAACATAATTATATTAGGGCACATTTTATTTTGTGATACCGAGACACGAGAAATTATATTGAGTGATCCTTCAACATCACGTAAAATTGTTTTTATAACAGAAAACCAAGCATTTATACGCACACATACGTAATATAATTTAACATCAACGTTGTTAATCAAATTGCTCGTTTTACTTAAGTATTGATATATATATGTATATATATATATGTGTATATATATATATGTATATATATATATGTATATATATCTATATATATATATGTATATATATCTATCTATCCATATATGTATATATATCTATCTATCCAATATATAATATATGTATATATGCATATATGCATATATATATATATATATATATATATATATATATATATATATATATATATATATAATGAGGGTGTCTAAAAGACACCAACATGCCGAAGTAGCAGTCGAAACACTGACTATAGTACCACGTTAAATGTTCATATCGCACCATGAGGTAAAGCGGAGGGACAAAACATACAAGCAAAAATTATTGAATAATTCAAGATCCAAGGATTTCTGGTTCTGCTTTAGATAAGCTTTACCGTCATCAATTGAATATATCAAGGGTACATCAATACAGATATATATATGCACAGCAAACGATATACTTACATATACGAGCGTCGTACATACATACATATGCACGTATGGACACAGCCAGTTTGAATCGCCCGCCAAATCACCGCATAAGTACGATATGGTTAAAATAAGCACCGCAGTGAATATAATAACGAATTATATATATATATATATATATATATATATATAATATATATATATATATATGTGTGTGTGTGTGTGTGTGTGTATGTATATAAATTTAAACATCAGTGGTCTAGCATATAAAAAACTGAGGTTCAGTAAATATTATTACATACATATAAGAGGGAATTTTATCACTATGTAGAAACCCTTATGCTAGAAGAAGATCCGCTTCTTCTAGCATAAGGGTTTCCAGATAATGGTAAAATTCCCCCTTATATATATATATACATGTTTGTATAATCTGCAATCGATTATTACTGAACAGAAGATCATGAACTTGTTATTGATTAAAACCCGTTGTCTCCATTACTAAAACCCCGCACATATCAATCTGTAATGCTACATTTATTTTTCAATAAAATTCCGTGCGATCATAGATATGTTGCCGCGCTGACAAGTAAGTTTGACTTGAAAATCTAAGTTTACACATGTTTAGAATTCAGATTAGTCTTTCTTACTTTTCACCCGAGGAGATATTTTCTAGAAGATACTACACGTTTAAAGGCTTATCAGAATGTTGGAGTGCTGTTTTTAAATCAGTCATTGATAGCTTACTGTAGGCGACAAATGTTTCTCAACGTTTTGTTTTAGGGGACATCAAAGATTTAAAATGGCATGTGCAACAGAGATACAATAAGCAAAACCGTTAGAAGCATCCCCTGTAGAAGTACAGTGTTGCTTACACTTCAGTGACATAGACGCATATTACATTTCTTGTGAGTCCATAATCACTCCATTATTTACAGTGTATCAGCGATGATCGATATACAACTTGGCAAATGCATAATAAACATAGAAGGCTAGGATGGTGATGGAAAAGTTTAAGAATCTTTTAGATTAATCAATTCGCTGATTTTATTGGAAACAGTATTTAATTAAGAAGACATATTGAATTAAATTAGAATCCTATTCACTATCAAAGTAGTATCCAGAGATTCCTTTATGCAGGATGTCTTTACATATGGGACACCCATCGTAAATTTATCCCGGTCACCCAGACCAATTTCCGCTTACAAGAAAATTGTGTGATGAAAGCAGCATTGCTGCTTATAAATATATGTCATCATATATCATTGCGTAACTTTAAACAGAATTCTGAACAACCTTATATAAATAATCTGTCGGAAACCACAACTATTTATACTCATGCCTCGTATTTGTATTAATGTGTTTGATTTCGTCTGAACATGGAGTGACCAGGATATTAGCCTTAAATTTGGCCCAGATTAAACTGAATTTTCGATTGTTCCACTGCCGTTAAAATCCAATTAGTATATGTTGCATTTTGTTTTGTTCTTAACTGGCGGGTGAAGAATGTAGATTTTTGACGTCTGCTGATATATTAAGATAAGAATCATTACATCACTACACATACATGCACACACCGACAGTACGCATCCACTCTCACATATAGCCAAAATATAAACGTATATGTGCGTCCTTGTATGAGTGCATGTAAGTATTTATGTATGTGTATGTATGTATGTATATATATATGTACGTTTGTTTGTACCTATCTATCTATATATACATGTATATACATACATATATATATATACAGACATGTATGCATGTATATATATGTATAGTATATATATATATATATATATATATATATATATATATGCTGCGTTGGCAACTAAGAAAAAGTATTAGGAGTTCAATAAAAATCATGTTTGGTAGTTTATATATACACAGATGGAGATATATTTAAAAGTTTACAAAGAATTCGAGAGGAACAATCCTGTCTTTCTGGCATTGTTTCTATATATATATATGTATATATATATATATATATATATATATATATGTATATATATATATATACATATATAATATATATATATATATATATATATATATATATATATTATATATATATATTATCAAAAAAACATGATTTTTATTGAACTCCTAATACTTTTTGTTGAATATTTTCTTAAATACTTTCTTGTAAACTGCTTTTAATATTTTATTATGATTATCAAAGAATGTATATATGTTTTTTAATACTTTTGTGACAACCAGTAATTAACACAATAAAGGTTATAGAAAGTTTTTGACAATCTTTTTCTATGAAAGTGAAACCAGTCAAGTGAATAAACATCTTTAAAATTGCATTTTCAAACCTTCCTTCGTATAAATTTCCACTCATGCGGTGACTTACAAATTTACTTATATATATATATATATATATACTTATACATATATATATACATATATATATACACACATACACACACACACACACACACACACACATATATATATATATATATATATATATATATATATATATATATATATATAATATATATATATATATATTTCAATAAGGAGAAAATAATTCGGGAGCAAATATTTGCGAAGATATCATTGACTCTATTATTATGTAATGTGAGAATTTTAAAAATGGCGATTTAAATAAGAGTTTTCACTGATATTCCCAGCAGGTAGACATACTTAGTATGCACTTTTATATATTCTAATTGTATATATGTATATGTATGCACACACACACACAAGATATATATATATATATACATCTATATATATACATATATACATATACACATATATATATAATATATATATATAATGCATATATACATACACATATGTACATATCTACATATATATGTATATATATACATGCATAAATGGGTACAGGGCATCAAAAACACGTTGAACGCAATGAGAAACGAAAACATAAAAACAACAAACATAGAAACGAACTTTATTCGAACAACGAAATAAACAAACAGAGAAGCGAGACATCATGTAACATAAAGGATATTCCCCTTCTTAAGTTGTCCCTGTTTCATCTACCCCACGTTCCGAAAAAAAGAACAAGACCCGATTTCGTTGAAACAGTCCTTCCCGCAAAACAAATTAAATATAATTTGGAATTTTTTGCAGAGGACAGTGAGACCAAAACAGTAAAAACAAACGGTGAGGGTTGTTAAGCCGAGACAATAGAATACATATTCTGAACGCGAGGAAGAGGAGCTTATGAAGGAGACAGTATAAGTACGTTGTTTTCTTTGCGAAGGTTGTGGGCAGAAATATAGATTCGCTTTTGTCACGTGTCAGCGACGAGAGAATCGACGAAGAGTAGTGAAAGTGAGGGAACAGTGAAGAGGAGAAGAGAAAAATATGGGAGGGTGGGAGAGAAAACCAGAAAAGGATGAAGAACAAGAGAGTGAGAGAGATAGAAAGAGAAGAGATAGTATAGGTAGAAGAGTGCGCATCGTAATTATTAAGATAAAACTTACTTGGAAAAGGATGCGTGGCGTTCGATCATATAATAATATAAATAATATATAAATATTTGCATATATACATGCATATATGTACATACTTACATATATATGTATATATGCATGCATATATGAGTACAGGACATCAAAAAAGGTTGAACACAATGAAAAACGAAAGCATAAAAGCAAAAACATAGAAACGAACATTTTTCGAACAACGAAAAAACAGAGAAACGTGATATACAACATAAAGAATATTCCCATTCTTCAGTTGTCTATACATATATACGCACACACACACAGACACATATATATTTATATACGGATGTATATATATTATATATAATATATATATATATATAATATATATATATATATTATATACACATATACATATATATGGTATATATATATATATATATACACATATACATATATATATGGTATAATGAAGGAAAGGAAATTGTTTTATACAGTACTTAGGTGCACAACAACTAAGCCAAAAGCCATCATATGTAGTGTTGGCGG
>NC_043003.1:67865563-67885563 GCF_006345805.1 Octopus sinensis | reverse complement strand
TGTTTTGAAGACTTGATAGACAAAACATAAAACAATGTGGCATGCATATGGATTCCTCACAGTTTCCGTCTACCAAATCCATTCAAAAATTATTGGCATGTTTAGGCCTATCGTAGAAGCTACTTGTCCATTGTATCGTACGAAGAGGCTGGATTCAAAGACATATTCGTGGTTGCGAAAATGAAACACGAACACAAACAATCATCTTTACGTGAATATATATATATATATATATATATATATATATATATAATAGATATATATATATATATAATATATAATATATATATATATGTATGTACATACATACACTCAATCTCACACTCACACATATGCATGACCATGTGTGTGTGTGTGTGTGTGTGTGTATAAGCATAACATGAAGAAAAATATTAAATGAGAGTCAGAAGCAATATATGATCGAAGTCTATAATATATATTTGTTACATCCTATCACATTTTCGGTACTTATACTCTATCAAACTTTCTCTCTCTCTATTACACGTTGATGACATTGAGCGCAAGACATTTTTACAAAGTCTCCAGAGGTATCTCATAAACGTCTTTGTACTACTTGCATATTCTTTTTATTTGAAGCTATAATAATTTTCCGTCTGGTTACATGATGAACACCACGATATGTAATGGAATTTTATTATTGTCATATATTATTACGTATGGTTAACTCTATATATTCTAGATGGACTATACCGAAGTATCACAATATATATACTTTTATTATTTTCTGAAGTTACTTTACAGAGAAACAAACCGCATTTAGATAATATTAGTTTTACGTTTTAGTTCTGTATCAAATAACTTAAACTATTGTACTATAGAATGGTAAAAACTTTCGGAGTTTGTATTTAAATTTTAAATCGACAAGATATGCATTTGTTTTATTTTTAAATTCTCTCTTTATGACAGCTTATGTAGACATTTAAACGTTAGAAGGATATTATTCACACACACACGCACAAATACATGCACATAAACACGCACATGAATACATCCATTAGACTATGAATCAAAATGCTATTATCCCTAAAAAAATTGACACGATTAGAGTAAATGATTGCGTGGAATATTATTGCCACAAAAATCAATGAATCTGAAAAACAATGCGAGTTTAAAATGACTCCAAGTTATCGTAATTATTGCCACAAGATAGAAATGAATACCATGTTTTAATGTGATATTTATTTACGGTACGATACAAAATAGATTGTTATTTTTGCGATGTATGAAAACATGTTTTTTTGCAGTAATAATTCATTTTATTGATGAACTACTTCAGTTTTCAGTAAGTATCGGTGTTAATGATGGCGGAGAAATTTCGCTACAACTTTAGTAACACAATAAGTTAACACTTTCCTGAAAATGCGTGGGCAAAGTAGATATACGGTTGCTTAATATAAGTGGAATGTTCTTTTCAGTTCTCTATTTATGTAATTGGATGAAAAACGAAAAGTATTTTCCACGCATATTAAGCGACTGGATTTACGCACCCCTGTGTATAAATAAAATTGGATATTGTAGTTAGATACATCCTTTGAATGTTATGAAGGATAGAAGTCCATGATCTTCACTTGACCATAAATCCATTCGTTCATTGCTAATCTGAGGCTAAATAATAACAATGTCAGTACTAAAATACAATAACTTGACTCAATTTTGTTTTTTTCTGAAATCTCTTTTACTTATAAACACTGTTATAACCATTCAGATGGTTGCTGGTAATCGACTTGTATACTACAAGGAGAAGTCAAAAAATACCAGCACTTTCGCCAAAGCTTTCTTTTGTTTGCCGCCCTGCCTTCAGCGCTCGCATGCTAAAAGATGGTTACGTAACCGATGTTTGACCTTCATCAATCAAGTTTTCTTTGTGACGAAGTAAACATAGGCCGCTCTGCTGGCACTCTGCAAACAAGGAAGAACATAGACCAGTGAGTTGATTTCTCTGGTTAGAATGTAATTCAGAGGATAAAATTCCCTCAGATTTTCATTGGATATTCCTCTGCCACGTTGAGGTGTACAAGGAGATCGAGAAGTTAAAAAATGGATGGACACACTCGAAACACTAACAGGGAGTAGGACAACAATTAACATCCGGCACTGATTTTAATCAATGTTAAAATTGTAATAAACATGTTATGTCTCATTTTGTAAAGGGGTAAAGACCCCCTTCGGTCATGAATGACCATGGGATTGCACCTAGAAAGTTACCCTCCTAGACACAAGTCCGGGCAAGGTTGTTTATGGAAGACCAGCAGTCGCCCATGCATACCAGCCTCCCCTCTCCATGCCACCAGTGTTATTCAAGGGAAAGACAAAGGTCGATACAGCTTGGCACCAGTGACGTCGCAACTCATTTCTACAGCTGAGTGAACTGGAGCAACGTGAAATAAAGTGCCTTGCTCAAGAACACAACACGCAGCCCGGTCCGGGATTCGAGCTCACAACCTCACGATCGTAAGCTCGACGCTCTAACCACTGAGCCATGCGCCTTCACATTTTGTAGGAAGTAGGTATTGTCAAGGCTAGGTATATGCCACAATTTATATATGTTTGTGTACTGAATCTTACTAAAATATTCAGTGATATCATTCCGTACAATATAATTCAGCAGTACTGTAAATCAGCAGTACTTGTTTACAACACCTGAATCCAATTTCGCTACAGATTGCTACCTACTTCACTAGTAATATGAAATACCTTGCAGTATTTGCAACTAAAGATCTCCTAATGTTTTCAGAACCATGCAGAGTTCCATTAATATAGAAAATAACAGAAAATAATTGCCTTCTCAGTGCTATACGTAAAAAGAGATTGTAGTAACGGTTTCATTTTCTATTCAAATAAAATAAAATGTGATAAAATTAATAAGTAATATGACGTTAAAAAACACATTGCTACAGAAATATTATATGGTCAAATAGACGATCAGAAGTTATAATACATAGTTTGGACAACATTATTCCCAGACATGTTAAACAGTGTGCTATGCTTACATACATGATTTTGAGCAGTTGCTCCTATTCAACTTCGACCTAACGTATGTTGATCGAATCGGAATGATGTGTGTGCACTTTCGATGTTGAGTATATTGGTTTCTCGAAGTACTACGTCAATAAGATTTGCACGGAAAAAGGGAGTTATATTCTGCTTCTTCATTTAGCGAAAGGTTAGTGTGAACTGTGCTGCTATCTCAAGACACCCTGTTATATTTATTTTCAATCATACTTTCTAATAGTTCAGGAGAGTTTCTATAATTTTCGACTCTTTCGATAAAATTCTTCTCTCATAGGTATTTGAGTTGATGGCTTTATCAAAAGTAATCAAAATGGAATTGCAAATGCTAGGCCTGTCCCAATTTCTATTGTGTACATTATATATCCCGGGGTCATGCAATTGACTTATTTTGAATATGCCCAAGTACTGAATGGAGGGGCATGTACCTAAAAGGAAAGGGTAGCGGAATAATTTTCTGAGGAAAGATACGGACGGAAATATTGAAAACGTTTAATGTTGAAATGGGTTTTATGTGTTCGCGTATTTTCAAGGAAGAAAACGAGCAATTATAAGCTGCATAGTTTGCAGCTTATTATAATAATAATATCCAAAATAATGAGAGACGTGTTGTGAGGAGAGGTATTACACGCTATTATTTCACAATGCCAATTGGTGGCGAGATATGTACACATGAATGGAAGAACACGCAGCTCCTTCTTTCAGATGCAACCTCCCACAGGCTTTTTTAACGTATTATTCTATTCTATTCTATGTACTGCTCATGATCTTTTCACAACTTTTTTCTGATGAGGTGTACTGCACTTAAGCTATGTATACAATAATTTTCGTTATTTTTATTCTGAAGCATCGAAAGAAGAATGGCGTTTCCTGTTGGAGTATTTGCTATCAAACTGGAGTAAATCTAAGAGCAATTTGCTAACATAGGCACGGGTGTGGCTGTGTAGTAAGAAGCTTACGAACCACATGGTTCCGGGTGGCACCTTGGGCAAGTGTCTTCTACTATATTCTCGGCCGACTAAAGCCTGTGAGTGGATTTAGTAGACGGAAACTGAAAGAGGCACGTCGTATATATATATATATATAATATATATATATATATATATATAATATATATTATATATATATATATATATATTATTATAATATATATGTATACATATATATATTATATATATATATATATACTATATATTAATATATTAATATATATATATATATCTATATATCTATCTATCTATATATCTATATATTATATATATTATATATAATGTATATATATATATATGTGTGGGTATACATATATATGCATATATATATATATATGCATATAATATGTATATATATAATATAGGGTGAAATTAATTAATTTGGAATAATCATTAATTCCACCAAGTAGATTTCGGCATGTAAAAGCCTCATTCGAGGAAGTTTAAGTAATACTAAGCAACTAAGGGTTAGCAACGATTTGCCTCACCACACCCGAATTTAGAAATAGCAGTCAAAGAGTTATAGCTATTCTTTCTACTAAAAGGGAAATCTCAGTAAAACCACAGCACCGTGTGGTGAGAGAAATCGTTGCTAAATCCTTAATTACTATATATAATATATATATATAATATATATATTATATATCCAATATATATATATGTATATATATATATGCATATATATATATGCATATATATATGTATATATAATATATATATGCATATATTATGCATATATATACGCATATATATATGCATATATATATATAATATGCATATAAATATGCATGTATATATATATATATATATATATATATGCATATATATATATGCATATATATATATATATATATATATATAACTTAGAATAACTTAGAAAGGTTTTGCCAGTATTAGCCCAGGCCATGTCTAACTTAATAGCACCCCCTGGTGAAGTCTTTCAGTTCAGGATTTGGGCACCAAGGCCCATTCGAGCAGAGAGTTATTGTTTGCAGAGACATATCCGCTGTGGGTGGTTTGTCCGGTACTGTTTGAAGGAATTTGTCCAAAGGCTTCTTGAATTTTGTGTGGTCAGTTTCTTTTTTATATATATATGCATATATATATATATATATATATATATATATATATTATATATGCATACGATGTGGAGAATATACCGCCCACTTTGCCCAAACGACCTTAACATTAGCTTCAAGGTTCATCCAAGACTGGGACTACGGGCCATTCAAGATCGCAGCATACATGTACACTGCAACATAATTTCTTTTCCTTAACAGGCCCTGCTCTATTGAACATTGTCCCGAGGTAGATCAAAGAGGAAAAGGATCCCATCAACTTTAAACGGAGTGTGGATAGATTCCTTCAAAGAATACCTGATAAGCCACCCATAATTGGATACAACTCACCCAACAAGAACTCACTACTTGAATGGACCATAAACAAAACTTGACTTAAACAGGATTCGAATAATCCTATCAGGTGGTGCTATTAAGTTAGACATGGCCTGGACCAATCTTTGGTCGAAACATATCTAAGTTTAATCTAAGTTTATATATATACTATATACATATATATATATATATATATGCATATATCTATAATATATATATATATATCTATAATATATAAAATATTTATATATATATATATATATATTTGTATATATATATATGCAATAATATATATGTATATATATATATATGCTATATATATATATATGCATAATATATATATATATATATATATATGTATATATAGATATATATATAATATGTATATATATATATATAATGCATATATATATATGTATATTGCATATATATATATATGTATATATATATATATGCATGTATATAATATGTATATATATATGCATATTATATATATATATATGCATATAATATATATATATGTATATATATATGCATATACATATTGCATATACATATGTATATTATGCATATATAAATAGTATATATATATGCAATATATATATATATGTATGTATATATATATGCATATATATATATATATAATATATTGTATATGTATATGTATATACATATATACATACATATATATATATATGTTATATATATATATATATATATATATTATATATATATGTTGTGTGTGTATGCTTGTATGTATGTGTATATATTTGTGTGTTTGTGTTTGTCCCCAACCTCGCTTGACAACCGATGCTGGCGTGTTTACGTCTCCGAAACCTAGCGGTTCGGCGAAAGAGAACGATAGAATAAGTACTAGGCTTACAAAGAATAAGTCCTGGGGTCGATTTGCTCGACTAAAGGCGGTGCTCCAATATGTCGGCAGTCACATGACTGAAACAAGTAAAAGAGTAAAAGAGCATAAGGCCATCATTCATTGGGAGGAATTAAATTGGTAACCGTACCTGATTGAATTTACATGGTTAAAACTATCTTTAGAAGAAAAATTTTAAATAATGGCAACAGGCTTCTCCAATTGCCCTATATTTAATATCTGTACAGACATGTCCCAGAGCAGGTTTCAGCTTACTAATCACTAAAACAGTGGAAAGTATAAACCAGGCAATTTCTTCATGAATGTCTCCAAGACTCTGCATATGTTTACCACGTTTGATATACACGTATATGCCTTATAAAATAGACAACTCAGTAGAATATATGTTGAAAATGCGCTTCAGTTAACCATATCTGTCTCAATGCTTTCGCTTCGTTTAAGTTTATTACATGAAAATACACAATTTACGAATTTTCATGATATTCTGTATTGCGAATGAATCATGCGGAATCTTAATCCATTTGATTTAACTCTTCCTACGTACTTGAAGTTTAAATGAAGTTTTCATAAATATTCTATATAATTTTAGATATTGTCATTAACACTTTAAAAATTTATACGATACATATTAATATGTATCTATACATGTATATGATATATATTAATATGTATTTATACATGTATACGAATGTATAATGTCTTTATATGTAATTATATGTATATATGCATGCACACACTCACATACATATTCTTTTACGTGTTTCAGTCATTTGACTGTGACCATGCTGGATCACCGCCTTCAAGGGATTTAGTCGAAAAAATCGACTCCAGAACTTATGCTTTGTTAGCCTAGTACTTATTATGTCGTTCCCTTTTGCCGAACCGCTAAGTTACGGGGGACATGAATACACCAGCATCGGTTGTCAAGTGCCGGCGGTGGGACAAACACATACACACACACACACACACATACATACATATATATATATATATATATATACAACGTAATTCTTTCAGTTTCCGTCTACGAAATCAACTAACAAGGCTTTGGTCGGCCCGAGTCTATAGTAGAAGACGCTTGCCCAGGGTGCCACGCAGTGGGACTGAACTCGGAAATATGTGGTTGGGAAGCAAGCTTCTTACCCACATAGCCACTCCTGCGCCCATATCTATATACATATATATATATATGTATGTATATACACATGCACATATATATGTATAAATAAATAAATAAATAAATATATACATCAGAGGACTGCAAACACTCAGTAACAGGACAAAGATCCCGTTCCTGAGAGACTTTGTTGCATGCAATCAAGCCTTATGCATAGCACTTACAGAAACGCACCTGAAACCGGACATAGCAGATGCGGAGTTACACATACCACAGTATGCTGTACTACGGACCGACAGGAAAGAAAGGAGTCATGGAGGTGTTGCTATGTACATCCGTGAGGACCTCACACCCCAGGTCCTCTTGTCATACTCAAACTCGGTGTGTGACACTAATTGTACATATTAGGCAACTTGATGTAGTTGTGTGTGCTACATATCGCCCTCCAGATGCCCCAAGCCATGGGGGCAAGTTGAAGACTGCCTTATAAAATAAGAAAAATTCTAACCACATTAGAACAACACATAGGTGTGCTTCTTATGGGAGACTTCAATCTGCCCAATGTCAGATGGCCCGAGGGCCTTTCTCCCCAGGAATGACAAGATGTGAACGAGGACAGGCGAGGTCCCTCCTGAACCTCATCAACACCCTGTACATGGAGCAGGTAATACTCCAACCACCAGGCAGGAAACCACTGGATCTCTGCTTCACAAATGACATGGATCTCATCCATAATGTGAAAGTGACACCGACACTACTCTCGGATCACAACATGATAGAGCTGACCATGTACGGGCCAAAAGAGAGCACGGACATGCAGCCTACAGAAACCCTCAAAATCTTTCCAGCTTGAACTACCATAAGGCAACTGGAAACAAATTGAGAAAGAGATCCTCAAACAAAACTGCCTAAATTTTCAAATCAATCGCCTAAACAAACAGATTGAAAGCAGTGAAAAGTCCCGCCTAAAAATAAAAACTGTTGGAAATCGAAAATGTCTGCAACTCTCCCATGAAAAAGAAAGAGCAGACAAAGAAGCCTGGGCTATAGAAAACATAAAATCTAACCCCAGAGCTTTCTACAGGTATGCCAAAGAAACAGCTACAGCGCACTGTAGAATAGGGCCACTCCTCGAAAAGGATGGCACACTTACAGGAAAACCAATGAGGGTAAGTGAAATACTGAATGAGCAATTCAAGAGTGTTTTCACTCCACCCCTTGGGCATCTCCAAATCACCAATCCAACTGACTTTTTACACCACTGCAGATATAAAATCAGAGGCGGCGACGATAGATTACATCGATATAAAGGAAGACGATGTAACCAAGGCTATAGATGAAATGAAAACAGACTCAGCTACTGGCCCCGATGGATTCCCGCAATCCTCCTAAAAGCATGTAAGAGAGTCCTAGCAAGACCACTGCAGTTTCTCTTTCAGAGCTCCTTGCAGCTGGCAAACTTCCAGGAAAACTGAAGGAAGGTAAAATATGCCCCATTCATAAAGGAGGTAGCAGAGCGGAAGCCAAGAACTATAGACCTATCTCTCTGACCTCACACATCAGCAAGGTCATGGAACGAATAGTCAAGGAAGCTGATCACCTTCCTTGAAGAGAAATGACTTGCTGCCCGACACCCAACATGGTTTCCGACCAGGGAGAAGCTGTTTAACTCAGCTCCTACAACACTATGACTGGGTGCTGAAACGGCTGCTCAACCACTCAAATGTGGAAGTGATATATCTCGACTTTGCAAAGGCCTTTGATAAAGTCGATCATGGAATGATATGTCACAAACTGCGTGATCTCAACATAGTTGGAAACTGGGAGAATGGCTTCATGACTTTCTGAAGGATAGAAGTCAGGTGGTAGTAGCCAATGGGGCCACCTCCATTAACACACAAATAGTGAGCGGTGTTCCGCAGGGCACTGTTCTGGGACCACTACTGTTCATAATGGCCCTCTCAGACATGGCCCTCAGCCACGCAGAGAGCCACGATCACAAGTTATGCAGATGATACAAAAGTTTCACAGGCAATACAGAACCCTGAGACACTAAACACCTGCAATGTGAGCTGCACGAAATATACAAGTGGGCTGAAAAGAATAGCATGCAGTTCAATGCTGGAAGTTTCAAGCTTAATACTATCAGCATGCAAAACTGAATGCAATACCCAATGAATACACTGGACCCGGAGGGATTGCAATCCCAGAGGCACAATCAGTGCGTGACCTGGTATTCACATGAGTGATGACGCGACCTTTCATGTACATGTTGCTAAACTGACAATGAAATGTAGACGGCTGGCGGATGGATTCTTAGAACCTTTAGAACAAGAGAACAAGAAACCATGATGGTCCTCTGGAAGACACTGTCCTAAGCCACTTTGACTATTGCTCTCAGCTATGGTCACCATCCAGTGTCAAGTTGATCACAGAACTTGAGGCGATCCAACGAAGCTACACAAAGAAGATAGCCTCTATGCAGAATGTAAGCTACTGGGAAAGACTCAAGAGATTAAAATTATATTCCCTGGAGCGTAGGCGGGAAAGATATGCCATAATATACATCTGGAAGATCCTGGAGGGAAGTGTCCTGAACTTGGCATCGAGAGTTACGCAAATGCCAGAACTGGGCGCCACTGCGTGGTGCCTAGGACTCCAAACCTGCCATCAAGATGTAGGACAAGATTCTGTGATAGCCTGGGCTTCCCGAGCCCACAGCTCTTCAATATCCTCCCGAAGAACCTGAGAGACCTGCATGGGGTGGATACAGATGTCTTTAAAATGAAGCTGGATCTCTTCCTGTCAGGTGTCCCAGATGACCAACTTCACGGCAGGAGGGGCAGATGAGGGCAGCTGCATCGAACTCTCTCATGCACCAAATCAGTTGCTAGAAAGCCTCCATGAAGTGAAACCAAGTAGCAACACCAAATGGCGGTGCCCCAGCATGGCCACAGCTCATAAGCTGAAACTAGAATCAATCAATCAATCAATCAATCAATCAATCAATATGTATATATGTATGTATTCATATATATGTGTTGTTTTTTTATCTATATGTGTATCTATATATGTTTATATTTACCTGTATACATAACTATAGAACCCCACCACATTATTTAGTTCTTAATGTTAATATGTTAACATACTATGTTGTATGACAAAGGACTATTGCCTTGAGAGATATTCATGTGTCTAAACCGATTACTCAAACGTTATATAGAAAAATGATAATTAAAATATTTTCTGTTTCCAGACGGTATGAGCACTGACTGTACATTCAGGTATTATGTCTTCCTTATCGAATAATATATAGTCAAGCTATTATATTTGTAATAATAATGGCTTCGTACCCAATACTTATTTCTATTATCTTAAACCTTGTTACTTACTCTGAAGGCAAGAAATAGTTCTAGCATAAAACGTACTTACTTAATGAAGCTTTGCACTATTCACAAATATTTTTTACGAATCATTTCATTTTTTCCTCTATATATATCACTAATTCAATTTGCATCGTATTATTGTAATAATGTATTGATCGATAAATATGTAAAGAAGATACCTTTGAATGATATCCTTTCTTTTATCATTATCTCTACCAATGTATTCCTTTACAAAACACGTAATTATCTCAAAACTTATGTTATTTGTCAACTTTTCGCTATAGTAGAGGAATTTGAAATGAAATCCCAAACATTTTATTTTGTTTTCCAGTTAGCCACGGAACATTTTCCATAGTTTTACATATTGAAAAAAATCTTTTATATATATATATATGAATGCTAAAGCCGTGTGTTAATTTGCACAAGTCAATTCCAAGGTATTTTCTTGCTTTAGTCCATTCGGTTGTAACGATAGATATCGTTCTTCCAAGCGTATCATTGACTAGCCGAGAGATAGCTTTACATGTAATGCATTCAATGCCATTTCATCTATTTCATTTCTCTAACACGCATTCAAACTGCTGCGGTCATTCCGATATTGCATTATGTGTTTGATAAAGATACCCGTATATGTTCTGATTTGTCATTAGATTTCATACAGAAGGTATTTCTTTCATACACTGGTTTTATTGGAGAAGGAACTGAAGCTGCATTAAGCAGAGAAAAACTGCCATGATAGGAAATCCCTTTCTTTGCTGTTAATTACATATGCTGTTAATTTTATTGCTTCCATGAAACTAGTTTTGATCACTTAATTAGATCTGTGCATGGACCATAAAATTATATCGCAATTCATGAAGCCCAAAATTTCAATTACAGAAACCTAAACTGATGTTATGTAGATATGTACGTAGCTGCTAATATGTGATGGGACACTGGATTTAACTCTTCAAGGCCACAATACTTCAGTTTTTCACCCAGTTAGGTATAAAGTACAGACAGAAACATATAGAGATTATTTTACCGCTTAATCTGAGAGACCCTTTGGACATTATCCAAGGCGTTTCAAGTAAACGAGGGATATATTCCCAAAACTGTGGCGTTGTTTGAGCATATACAATAGAGAATGCTCCGATTGAGGTACACAAGAACCAGGTTATACTGTTAAATGGCTGGTTAGGTCTACTACCAAAAAACTCAAAATAAAGAAATAAAAAGAGAAAAATATCTCAAATAACTGCCGTAATTTATGTCGACCAGCACACGACAAAGTCCACTTCAAGACGGTTCATATATTTTTGTCTTGTCCGTAAAGATGAATTCAGCAGTATGTGAATGCAGATCCAAACATATGTGGAAGTCATTTCTGCCCTACATCGGACTTATCAGTTATCTGACTGGTTCAGAACAAGTGAAGTATATCAGGTACGAAAACTACTTATTGTCGATGACGCTACAAGATCAATTTGTACATACAAACATCCATCCATCCATCCATCCATCCATCCATCCATCCATACATACGAACGTACGTACATTCGTGCATGCATATACACATGCATGCGTGCCTGAATCCCTCTCTGTGTTTATATGTATACCATTGCCGTTGCGTATATCATGTACCTTCAGCTCTATAACCTGCAATGCCGACAGTTATACATCGACGAAATATGTACAGAGTTGAAATAAAACGCATATTCCATAATGTTGGCGTAAAATAGTTACTCTATATCTTTATAAAGCCAATCACCAAACACTAGTAAAAGTACTTAAAACTCTGATATAAATCTTAAAGCAGTAATACACGCATTAACAATGATAGACAAGTTTTGCGGAGGTTTATTTTATACAGGGTTTACGTAAATTCCCACTTTACAGAATTCGTGGTAATCAATAAAAAACATTGCAAACTAGAAATGCACAAACACAGACTATGGTTCCATTGTAAGAAAGCAAAATATATATCACATGACGGCAAGCTCACGACAACGAAAATAATTCTTCTCAAGAGAATCTATTACACACAATACACATTAACCTCTGCAAAACTTGCGAGACAATACATCAAAAATGACTACTTGTACAATGAATCAGCGCCGAAAAAATCCCGATCAAATAACAACAAACTACAACAGACATGATGGAAAAAAGCAGAAAAGTAAAAGATAGACAAAAAAAAATAGTACACCAGTCGATGATAATTTATAGAATTCCTCTGGGAAGCATTGCAACAAATACCAAGAATAATAAATATATAACTTCGACACTAAATTTAACATCAAACATAAAAACAATAGTCACTATAGTTAATATAGTTAATATTGATGCGATCATGAGTAAAAATAATAAAGTAAACCATAATAGTATTGATAAATATGAATGAATGGTATTCAATGGCAGTTACATGAGAAAAATTATAGGTGTGAGAAGGCCTTCTGAAAACTCGTTCGCTGGCACAAACTACACCAATGGCACTGCACTGCGCTGAAGGATGTAATCTTCTCAGCTAGAGTTCTCATAACAAAAGTAACCAGTTCCCCAGCTGAGCCTAAGAAAAGGAGTTTAAAGTAAACATATAGCATTTTACTTATATCGAAAGGAAAAGCTCATCTTGGATTATTGAAACAGGACTAATATGAAAATGACAGAAAGCAAGACTCATATCTTATTGATTGCACATACATTCTCTTTACACACGAGAAACCAATTAAT
The DNA here is from genome assembly GCF_006345805.1 of Octopus sinensis. NCBI lineage: Eukaryota > Metazoa > Mollusca > Cephalopoda > Octopoda > Octopodidae > Octopus > Octopus sinensis. The sequence goes on along the minus strand of NC_043003.1, from coordinate 67,872,043 downwards.
GATTAGGGGTTACAATTAATGGCAATAATTGTAGCATAGAATGGAGTCTATACTGGTAGCAGATAATACATGCCCTGAGAGGATCAGTTATGCCAAAGGCGATGCACCAGGGTTATCAGGTGGTTGATGTTCATTTAAAGGGGCTTACTACTTCGACAGGGAAAGCGGCAGGAAATTCATTTTTACTATTGATGAACGCTGCGTCCGGCTGGGATATGAGCAGTTTCCCACGGGACCAGAGTTTGCAGTCACTGTCTTAATACTACATGTGATATTATCAAAAATACTTCATTTGATGTTGGCAAAGTAATTTCCATGGTTCCTGGATGTAGTCACGGACTTTTAATAAAATTGCGTATTATTTTAGAATTCCTAATAATTTCTGCTTTTAACCAGTATTTCGCACTATATTCTAATGCACAACACACTCTCTTTATATGCACACACACACACTCTCTCACACGTACACAAAAACACGTACACATACACACACACACATTTACCCGGTTTTTTTGCTTAGCTTTCAACATAATGGCTGCAAAGAAAAATGTATGTAACTGCAAAATTTTGCTAAAAAGTTGATTTTAGTTTCTGTTCTTAAAGATTTCAGCGTTGACTGTACTTTTGATGAGGTAAATTCGAATCAATAATCGCAACCTTTCGAACAGAGCGAATTTAAGCTGAATTTACGATATATATATATATATATATATATATATTAACGTATTAGACATAGATGGTCAGGCACACACACAGAGACACACACATATATGAATATGCATACATATATACTTTTATGCGTGCATATATATGTTTGTCCATGGATGAATGATGAAGTCACGAATAATATTTGATGACCGACATATTAATATTTATTATGATGTATATACTATATTTTATGACTGAAACACGCATTGTGTGAAATGAGTTCCTGCATATAAATATTATCCATGGAGATAGAGCAAAGAACTAAAATGATATTTATATGACAATGCAATATCACAAAAGTAATTCTAAATTCTATTAAATCTTTGTTTCTCATAACAATAAATGAAATATATATTGTAATATTCAGGAAAAGCACGAATATGTGTGCATATCTGCGTGCGTGTCTATATGTGTGTGCATGTATTCATTTCGACATTAATATGGGTCAAATGAAATGGTGTCTACAGAGCAACGGTTGAAGTCATGTAGTTAACAGAATCAACTACAGCCATCTGTGTTTTAAACGTCGTTTCAGCACTTGGGCTTCTCCTAAAAGCACAAATCCCAAATAAATGGACGGATCAATGTTGCACCATATTCCATATGTGTCCATTCTCATAAAAATATCACGCACATTTTCATGTAATACACCAATGTAGACACATGTACAGACGGAGCTCTCTCTCTCTCCCTCTCTCTCTGTCTCTCTTGGTATCACTAAATTTACATATACTCGAGCGTGTGCACACGCGCGCGCGTGTTTATCTTTAAATTCAGAAAGCGAGAGCGAGATAGAGGAGAGAGAGATGGATAGACAGATGCGTAGATAGATACATATACATACATACACACATATATTCATGCATACATACACTCACACACACGTGCACATAGTGACAGACAAACACACATGCATACACACATACGTGTATATATATATATATATGTATATACGTACACACCATCATATACAGGATGCGATAGATATTTGGTGTCATATTTGGAATTTTATAAAAGGATTCTAATCTTGCAGACTGCCAATATATTTCAATGTTCTGGATAAGCATTTCTATGCAACTATTCTATGAATCCGTTCCAGCTTCTATGAGTAATTCAATCTGTGACCAAAATCGTTGACTTTCTTGAATTAGATGATACTATTTCACTCCGTAAGAATGAAGATGGCGGCCTATATTAACGCTACCTTGTTATGCCTCAATTTCAATAACGCTCAAAACATAGTGGCCTCTGAGATTTCACCCCAGTGAATTTGGAGGCCACAAGTTTGATGTTACATAGCTGTAGAGTTTGCCTGATACTCATTCTTGAGTGACATGGATTTTAAGAGGAGGGCGTGACTAAAACTATTGGCTTCATTGTGGTGCATCTTTCTTTGTACGTCTATACAGTGTGTGTCAAAAAAAAAATCTCCGCAAGCATATTCTACCGTCTGAAGCCGCTATTGATGTTAGACAGCAGGTAACTCTGTCTTCACGTAGCAAATGTTTTACAGTCTTTTTGTTATCATCATGGTTCGGAACGCTGATAACGTTACGTTTGCTTTTGAAACAGTTATCGCGAACTGATAAACTCTAAGCTAATGTTAGCATTATAAAAGCAGGCTTCTGTTGTCGGCAGTCTATTTAGCTCAAATGGTTCAGAGCGCTTAATATTTGTTTTTCAACTAGACGCTTCAGTGTTTATTTATTTATTGAGCGTTATAAAGGAAGAGATCTTTGTCAGTGGTCGTTCCGTTCAATGGTATAGATCTCAGCGAATGCATAAGATAAGAGTTACATATGATATACGTTTTGCCAGGACCAACTGTATTAACAGTAATTGCATCGTCACATAAGTTGACTGTAAATCTAGGAACGAAATACAGCAGGTACTATACTTGGAGGGAGTATAACATATATCTCCTAAGTCCTACATGGAGAAACCGAACGAAATCTAGCTGAGAGAATGGAAGACAAGCGTCTGTAATATAGGGAAAGAAAACTGATATTCTACTGATGGTGCTATTCTACTATGATGCTAATGATAAACATGCCGGTATACTAGAATATACACATATAGATAATATATTATTTTCTACTCTACGAAATTTTTGAGAAGGGTGCCAGTCGATTAGATCGACTCCAGTACGCGGGTGGTACTTAATTTATCGACACTGAAAGGATGAAAGGCAAAGTCGATCTCGACGGAATTCGAACTCAAAGCATAAAGACAGACGAAATACCTATTTCTTTACTACCCACATGGGGCTAAACACAGAGGGTACAAACAAGGACAGACAAACGGATTAAGTCAATTACATCGACCCCAGTGCGTAACTGGTACTTAATTTATCGACCTCGAAAGGATGAAAGGCAAATTCGACCTCGGCGAAATTTGAACTAAGAACGTAGCGGCAGACGAAATACCGCTAAGCATTTCGCTCGGCGCGCTAACGATTCTGCCAGCTCGTCGCCTTATATATAGATAACATATCGGCACGTTCACATACCCAGCCTTAAAATAGATATAGGAAGATATAGGTATAACAGAAGACGAACCAACAGGCAAGCAGTAAACCCCACAACCACTAATAAGGGGCACATTTCTTCTCTTGTGTGAGTACGTCTTTGTGCATATGAATACATGTCAGTATATTTATGTGACTATCTGGGTATGAGATCGATGGAGGTCCTTGCAATGACTATTGTCTATTTTATTGTGAACTGTTTTCACACCATCCTTACACACGCAAGCACACACACACAACCTCCACCTACACCTCCCCAAACATATTTGTGTTTGAGAATCTATTGTAGATGACTGTCCATGAGTGTGAATTCCCTTGAGATATGAGATAAATGAGGTTTAAATTTATAAGGCAGTCAAAACAATCGAAATACTTTCTGTCTACAAACAGAAGAGACTAAAATGAGTGTATTTTCTGGCTCGCGGATGTACATATACACATGCATGCGCATGCGTATATAGAGAGTGGCTCTTCAAAAATCCTCTCACAATCACTATCTTTTCAATATCGTGGCCAGGACCGCAGATCTTTCTAGTTAACTAAATAATTTGAAACTTCGTGTACTCGTAGAGTATCTCAAAACAAGACACAAGTTGGAACTAGTTTATTTGAGAAAAATCTATTTTATGACTTTAATCGTAGATTAAAACTGCGAATTTTAACCAATGAGATTGCTTGTTTTCACATATAATACGTTACTGCATTCTGTTAGTGTGACGTAGAAAGCAGTTTTGTGACGTAGCAACTGTGCACATTTGAGGCTAATAAGCACGTGTGTTATCCAGTTATTTTCTTGTGTTGAAGACGAAAGAGTTATAGTTTTACATACACACACACACACATAAATACACACACATACATACATAGATACACACACACACACACATAGATACACACACACACATACATACACACACATACATACATAGATACATACACACACACACATACATACAAATACACATACACCGAGTATTCACTCGAAAAAAATTAACATCGTTATAGTTTTACATACACACACACACACACACACACACACATAGATACACACACACACATAGATACACACACACACATACATACATAGATACATACACACACACACACATACATAAAGATACACATACACCGAGTATTCACTCGAAAATAGTTTGTTTACATTTCAGATACCACATGTTTAATACGTCACGAAATTGGTGGTCGAGACGGAGTAAATAATATGAAGCCGAATGACGGAATACCATTGGTCAAAATTCTAATTATTAAACAATGTTAAACTTAGAAGTTACAATTCCGTTTTCATTCTGGTTTACAATTAAGTTTACTTTTGACACATTCTACCAGTATAGGAAGTTTCAAATTGTTTGGTTCAGTAGGAGAAATTTGGAAAAACTGGCTTCACAAATGAAAAGATCCCTATCATGCACGCTTAAGCAATCACACAAATCCTAAAGATTGTAAATATATGTACTAGTGTTATGTCGACAATTAGATCGAGACTGGCTTGAAAGAATGAGAGCCTGACATTGATGTGGCCAAGAATGGTGAATAAAAGAGTCTGAGAAGCCAGCTGATTAATGAATTAATTGAACGATGAACGGGTGACTGCCGCTACTACTGCTGCTGCTACTACTACGACTTATACTACTGCCAAAAGTACGACTACTACTGCTCTTGTTCTTACTACTGTTTTCGCTGCTACTACTGCTTCCGCTTCCCCTTCCCCTCCACCTCACTCCTATCTTCTACCTCCACCTTCCATCATTCCCTGCTACTCTGCTACCACTACTTCTACTACTACTACTACTACTACTACTACTACTACTACAACTACTACAGCTGCTGCTGCTGCTACTATTACTACTACGTCTACTGGTTCCAAATAATAACACAAAGTTTACAATTATAGGAATGTGTTGTCGTTTCTTATAGACAAACTGCATCTCGTCAATGACAGAACAACTGCTTCGCATAAAGAATCTTACAAACAAACACAAACACGAAATCATATGGATAGAAGTTGAGAGAAAAATGATGCAACCTTTATTTTATTGGCAGTTAATTACCAAGAGATTTGATAGTTTCATTTGTCTTTCCATATTTCAGTGAAATAAAATATGTATCAGCGATTGTGTAACCTATAGCTATCCCAATAAAATTATTATCCCAAATGAAATGAAATTATTTAAATCCGAAATAGAAATTGTGTCACTGATATTGTTTACAAGGAGATCAAATATAATCTATACATACTGTTGATATTAGCAATGCTAATAAGGTAATGATAGGTTTATTGAGATGTTTAGAAGTATAAGAAATAAATGTATTGAAACGTGACATTTTCAATAAAAAATTGTTTTATTTTCGATCGAAAACAGTCAAAGCCTACAATTCATTTAATGACGATGATTGATCATACAGCTAACAATATGTTCTAAACATAATGATTTATATGGAGAACATACGGAGGAAGAAGAAGAAGAATTTGTAGTTTTTCGTTAGTAGCTAATTTATCAATTTTTTGTTAGGGCAACCATAACACTGCGGTATTCATTATAATTAATCGCTATTTTATCGGCAAGTGAGTAATCACAAGAGGACGATATAATGAGAGTATCAATAACTTGTCCATGACTGAAAATAACGATATACAATCTGTCAGTTACACGAGCAGCGAGTGAGAACAGAGAGGGAGTTGTATAGAGGAAAATATAGTAGTTATTATTGGAACACATCAATAGATAAGTTCAAGTGTTTACAAGAAGTTTGTGAGACGTACTGAATCTTAAGTGTGATGCTGTATCAATGTTGTTGAATTATCCTGTGTTAGTCTTTCACCCTTCATTAACTTTCAGACCAATGTTGATATAAACATACGACTAAACCGATATACATTTTCATCACAAATATTGGCTTTGCGCCTAAATAAGAAAGAAAAGACAGCGACATTACTGGACCAGAGGAATGCTTGCAGAAATGACTAATAGCATTTCGTTTTCGTTGTCTGCGTTCTGAATTCAAGTTTACAACAGGAAGCATCTCTTCAATTTCATTATTCTGCAAACTGTGTCAATGAACTATTTTTGCCACAAAACCTGTAATGATAGATAATATTGGTTTCAGATTTTGGCATAAGGTCAGCAATTTCAGGGGAAGCGACAAGTCAATTACATCGACCCCAGCACTTGAATGGTACTTATTTTATCAACCCCCAAAATAAAAGGCTAGGTTGATCTTCACGGAAC
>NC_043003.1:67835563-67860563 GCF_006345805.1 Octopus sinensis | reverse complement strand
GAAACCAATTTACGTCTGTTTAATTGTATCGTTGCATATCTCCTCTATGCAAATTATAGAGATAGATCGATTGAGACAGAGTAGAGTAAGATTATGAATGTATATAAGATAAATTTCCTCAGACAATATCAATAACTATATCTAAATATAGATAAGCAATAAATCATGCTAAACCAAATCTAAATTCACTTAAACCAAATTTAGTAATGAAACACTGCTCATGAAAGCGCACATCGTCAAATATGGTAATTATGAACATTGCTATTCATCAAATCGCACATATATCAGCGCCTTAATAATTAACTTGCAATAACTGCGTCGATGCATACAAGAAATAGAATTTTGTCTAATTGCAGATTTAAAATCCTTAGAAATATTGGCCAGGATATAAAATCTGAGATAACGAGACACACATCACTGAATTAATTATAAATAAATAATGCTACTAAAAGCTAAAATATGACCAGAAAACTATTCATATTAAGTGCCATTTCTTTAACTTTGCAATTTGTAGTAGTAGTAGTGGTGGTAGTGGTGGTGATAGTGGTGGTGATAGTGGCGGTAGTCGTGGTAGTGGTGGTATTAATAGAAGTAGTAGTAGCAGTAGTAGTAGTAGTAGTAGTAGTAGTAGTAGTAGTAGTAGTAGCAGCAGCAACAGAAGAAGAAAAAGAAGAAGAAGAAGAAGAAGAAGAAGAAAAGAAGAAGAAGAAGAAGAAGAAGAAGAAGAAGAAGAAGGCAAAGAAGAAGAAGAAGAAGGCAAAGAAGAAGAAGACTGCACTACAAAAAAGCGGAAACAAGAAAAGGACGACAGGATATTTTTGATTATACAATAGAGACATTTCTGGCGGTAAAGTTGATAAAATGAGCGAAAGGTTGTTTACATTGAGATAATGTCACTAATTCTGAAATAAATGCATTAAATTTTGTACAATACTTTTGATGAAACGAAGAATGCTGTATTAGTAAAAAAAAAAACAAAACAAAAAGAATCAGATTCTGGTTTAAAACATCGGGTGTCAAGAAGAGGGTGTAGAAATAGTGAAAGTCAAAATGAAGTGATATGCATTAAAAATCAAATACATTTTTTTCTTCTTCATGTAGACATCTTTTTTATGTGGCCTTCGCTCAAATACACACACACACACATACACACACACGCACACACACACACACACACACACACACACACACACACACACACACACACACACACACATATATACAAACAATATATGAGTTTCTTATTTCTTTTCTAAATAATATATTAATATATTCATTGTCTTGGTGTATTATGTTATATGCATTATTTGTGTTGATGTAAATCATAACTACAAGATGATTATCTTAATCTTGACCATTAGACCAAGTTATAATATATGTATATAGCGAGAGAGACAGGGGGGGCAAGAGACAGGGGGGGCAAGAGACAGGGGGAGCAAGAGAAAGGATGTAAGAGAGGATATATTGTATTGATATGATAACATAATAATTTACCCTTTAAGTATCAGATATTTGATAAATTGAAATGGAAATTCGAAAAAGAAAATTGTAAATTTTAAAGTCTTTTAATATTCTACAAATTTGCTTGTTAATGTTGCTAAAATACTCTCTCTTTCTCTCTCTCTCTCGCTCTCTGTCTCTCTCTCTCTCTGTGCCTGTCTGTTTTTCTCTTTATGTTTTTGTATTAAAAGCCTAGTAGAATTCTGCAGGGATACTTTTGAAATTAGGAATTTCAATATTGGCTTCAAATTATTATAATATTAATTCGGAGAAAATTTGCTTTTACTGTAGGACTTTCATCTTTTACTAGTGTTCAGCACGGGATCTACGGTCATGGAACGGCACTGACATATGCACATAAGTTTTCAAAAAGTAAGTATGAAACAATGTATATATTTGTTTGTTTTAAATAAAGGATATGTTTAATCACTGTAAACACTTAAGTAGATTACATAGAAATTTAAAAGAATTTGTCATTAACTTTGCTGCAGTACGCTCACACTTATTTTGATGATAAATACTCATCGTTAAATTAATATAATCTAGAAATTAGCTCTAATTTCTAAACCACATAACATATAATTCACTTATCGCGAAGTAGATTAAATATTCAGTAAAAAAACGTCAGTTATTATTCTGTGTAGAGCTTAATATTCACTGTATAAACACCTCCATCAACAAATGCATAGTACGTTGATGGCTCTGCTCCCGTAAGAGTATGTTTATTAACTAGGGAATTTTAGGTACATTTCATTGGTACATTCCAAATCTGGATTGCTCAAAATTCTGTGCAGTATATTAGAAAAATTTATCCCTATTTCTTTATGTACGTAGAGGATAATAAAATGATAGACATTAAATTTATGTTTTCGAACGTTCAAAATGTTGCACAGAATTATTATACATTCGTTCAAACGCATATAATATATATATATATATATATATATATATAATATATATATATATATATATATACAAAAACTATATTATATATATTTTGCTATGTATATGATTTTTAGCTTACATACACACTCGCACACGTATATATTTCTATGTATGTCTGTATGTATGTACGTATGTAGCAATGTATAAATGTATGTGTGTATGTATATATGTGTATATATATGCATGCATGTATGTATATATATCAAAATAAGCAACACGGATACCCAGAGTTAATGCAGTACGACTGTTTCATGCGACTCCATTTAATTGGACAAAGCAAACACTATATCAATTTAAAATGTAGAGCAATCTTCAGCTGCATAAAAATATAGAAGCTAGTTAAATTCGAAGGATTCATTTGTATAATTTTTTAAATCCAAAATCACTAAGAGGAAAAGTAGATAGACAAAGAACATTATTTATCAACAACATCACAGCTATAACTGAGGTTTTATCAAAAGAAGACACTGCTTAACATTGATTATATTTGTTATTCGTGTATACTAGTGGGGTGGGATTAATTTTAACTTATAGACTAGTTTGTCAAATCCAAGAGAAACTAGTATATATCCTTTATGGATAGGGCAAAATAGATTGACAATTTAAGTGGCAGAGTCATAAATCAAGATTTCTTTGAAGTAAAACCATTTGGATGAGTAAGAATATACTTAAGACAAGATTATAGCAGCTAAGTTTGCAGGCAAATGCTAATGGGGTAGGGAGAGTGAAATCATATAGCATCAACCATTTACCTGCTATAAAAATAGTGTTATTTGTATATACACAGATACACAATGTGTCTGTGTATATACAAATACACAGTGCCAAATATCCTTGCAATGCCATCGCGCTACAGGACCAGTTACTGTAACAGCGTAGGTTTCAGGGGCGCACAGCTATTTAATATTCTCTCAAAGAGCCTGAGAAACCTTCACAAAGTAGATGCTGGCGTTTCTCAATCAAGGCTGGACCGCTTCCTGTCGAGGGTCCCAGATGAACCTACCACACGGAAAGAAGAGCCAATGATTGTAGCTACATCAAACTCCATTCTTCACCCAAGTGCTACATATTAGAGGAGGCTCTGAGTAATAACAGCGTAGCAAAACGGCGGTGCATCAGCATGACCGTAGCTCTAAACTGAAACTACAGAGAAAAAGAAAAGAAAAAAGATAAATTTAAAAGGGCTAAATGTGGATTCGTCCTTTAATTGGAGTAGTTTCCAAAAGATTTCTAACGTTGATACTTCCTATTTTATAATTATCAATAGGAATGTTTATTTGGGTGGCGTCATTAGTAAAAGAACTGCCGAGATAAGAAAGGGACCATATTTTACGATGACTAACATTTAAACAAACGATAACCAACGACAAAATAAGGAAAAGGCATCATGGAAAAGAGCACAGGTAGTTGGTAGGTGTATAAATATAAACATACATAAAAATGCCTTTCGTCCATGCGACAGCATTGTGACATGACGTGGAGAAATAATCCTTGTGATTTATCGGAACAATTATCTCTTTTGGTCATGTATGAGAAGGCGTTCTGATATATTGCCAAGGCTTCTACTAAGTAAGTGTATGTGTTTACATTTATTTACCCTAGATTTTGTTTGTCAGATGTCGTATATCAAAACACTACTGGTGAAAGGCTATTTTCATCTGAGTTATAGTGTTAGAAATGACGCAGTACCTACCAACACGAAAAGGAATTGCTAATTTTCCATTATGTTAGTATGTAATTCACATGACATGCACACACACACACAAAAACACATAGACACGCACACGTACACACACGCACACACAAACACATACACAGACGCACTCTCATACTCACACACACACAAACACACACACAAACACATACGAGTACATGCAACGTGCCATAAATTATACTCGCGTCAATGGTAGACCTGATTGTTTATGATCTTCACCTGAAAATCTCTATAGCTGTATGTAAGAAAGGAACATATGCTTTATCAAATAACCAGTGCAATGCAATCTAATTCACGGAGGAATTTCAAGAAAGCTTTATCAATTATGATTCTCACTGCAATAAACATTGTGTAACATGTTGTTGTCGATAGTCTTTCTCCGCTGAATGGGCAATGCGTGCAGATTCACTTATCAACATATTGCTTTGGATAAGATTCGTTAAACTCGAGTAGATTATATAATCAGCGAGCATATTTTGACTCCTTCGGGAAAAAAAACATAACGTAAACTACTAGAAAAGCACATATCTCATGCTGTGTGAGCTGTTATTATATTCATTTCATTTCATTTAAGTGGAATATGCGCAGATATTATGGAAGGCCACAGGTTTAACAAACAAGGACGTTTCCTCATCGATATTTCAGATAGGTAAAGCAACAACGTTTACTTATACTGATATCAGTAGTTCGACCGTTGTCTGTGATGACAAGGTCATCACATGAGAGAAAAAGACAGTGTTTCTCGCTGTGGTTTGACATCCCGATAAGTGCTCGGAAGGCTCTGCAGCAGATTGGGCACTGTAGTTATTGCGACAGGAGGGAAGGAATTAACTCTGGAGTGTCGCAGTTCCTGATTTCTCTGTGCTCCAGCAATCCTGGTCTGTTCTTTGGAGGTGATGCGTCTTTTGGTGCAGTTTCGCCAGACGGGGTAAGAAAGGCTTAAACCCTACTCTTATAACTCAATTACATGTGATTGTCATAACAAACTGCGCATGCTAGATTTAAACCCAAATGTGGGATGTAATGTATACTTTGAAATGCACCTACAAATATAGAGATTAAAAATGAAAGCCCAACAGTCTAACGAACTCTGAGGCGATACAACATTAGCAATTCAGGCTTCAATTGTACAATTCCTCGGTATACAGGTTTCAAATGTACATATCTTCGATATACTTTGAACTATCTCAACAAATACTTTGCGAAGTTTATCCTAGCTCCTCAATATAATTATAGAAATTATAATCTCTTCTCGGAATGGTTTTGCTAACACCGAAACTTAAACTCATATTTGCAGTGTATTAATGCTAATATCGTTCAACTTGTACCAACTTAATCCAAGCTGTACAAGCCACGCTGTAGTCGGTATTAAGAAATCTGTTAGCCTACACAGTAGAGTTCCTCAATTCTATTTTCTACATCAGTCACTCATAACAATCTTCAAATCAAAGCAAGAATACACAATATCTCGCTACGAAATAATCTATACACCAAACCTTTTTAAATGTACAAGTCTATCTGCCAAATCTTATACAAATCGTGTCATTGAGTCTACTACTATGACTGTTTGTGACTTGTAAATTGCTAATTTGATTTCGAGATACTATTATCTAAACAAGTATTTCATTTCAGTTGATGGGTATCCATTTTCGTTTCAGTCTTTCATTCTCTGACAATCCACAATTTTGCTGGTGTAGAACGGAGATGCTCATGTTTTGCACATTGTTAGCTCCGTGTTGTATAATCGATATTTGTTCTAAACTACCATAACTTGATTTTATTAATATACTCTATAAGAATTGCCTGCCATTCTAAAGAACCTTCAGTGGGAAATGTTACTAAAAAGATGACGAATAACAAAAGAAATCGAGGAGAAAGTTTGGAGGGAGGAGCAAAGCAGCGAAAGGCGGAGTTGATGGAATGATCGGCCACATATCTCAGAACAAGAGGAACGCTCACTCGCACCTCTCGGTGTGGACCCGGATGGCGTGGCTACGGAGAATGACCAGCGACACTCGCTGCGGTAGCCACTCAAGATTGCAGGATGGTATGTCATCATTTCCCCAGGGGTTCGAATCGAAGTACAAAAGGAAACCAAAACTTTTCTACTTCCTAGTTCTTGCTGATTGAAACAAATTTCTCTTGTGTTTTATGTATTGCATACCAATTTAGAATTACACAAAACAATATGGAATAAAAGGAAGTAATTCGTAAAGCACAAATTTAAAATCTTCAACTGACACAGTCAAAAGTTCCAATGATCAGAGAAACGATAAACAAATTCAATTAACCACAACCGGAACAATGTTTTATAGATAAAACTGTTTCCCTGCATTCAATACGCAGGGAATAACACTTGTATCCGGAATTGAGGAAACATAACATATATTTGTAAGACAGTTTTGTTAAAATAGATGGTAGAGATAATATCCTAAAAGATATTTGTGTGCTGGCCCTAGACCAGACATACTGGAGCAGCCCTCTGTCATCGGAAAAATAGTGAAAGTGAAAGTGGAAAATAGTGAAAGTTGTCCTCGGCGGAATTTGAACTCAGAACATAGCGGCAGACGAAATACGTATTTCTTTACTACCCACAAGGGGCTAAATACAGAGAGGACAAAAAGCACAGACAAACGGATTAAGTCTATTATATCGACCCCAGTAACTAGTACTTATTTAATCGACTCCGAAAGGATGAAAGGTAAAGTCGACCCCGGCGGAATTTGAACTCTGAACGTAGCGGCACACGAAATACCGCTATGTATTTCGCCCGGCGTCCTAACGTTTCTGACAGCTCGGCGCCTTAACACGTCTTTACACGTCTGAATATGTTTGCGTGTGATGCGAGATGAATAGTTATGATGAGTCTAATAAATTTAGCTCCTCGCCGGTAATTATAGTGTTGGTCCTAAATTTCAAGCGCGCCATCGTTGTTTTTCTAACAGCAGTATATTATTTCTCACAACCAGCGTTACCAGGGTGTTTCCTTAGGTGCTATCCCGCAGCACACTCGAGGAATAATCAAAAAGCATGCATTGTTTATGTGCGATCAATAAAGTTTACATTATTTCCAATATTTTTCTTGTGAATTATTTTATTGGATAAGGGATTGTCGTGTTTGAAAGCATTCTTAATGAAGCCTGTTTAGAGTCTCCACAAGATTTGAATTATTCTAATGAGACAGCTTTAGAAATTACTGGTTAAATTTATTACAAGTATTTCAAATAAAGTAAAATTAATACAAAGGCGATAATATTGCTTGACAATGGTCATTATATTCAGCTGCTAAGAATGTGTGAATGATTTTAAGATACTGCGTGCGTTTATAATCTAAAAGTGACAAAAGTGACATTAGTGTTCTGAAATTGGCTATAATTCTTGAAATAATAGGCACATTTCAAATAATGTTTTTACCCATTTAAACCTTATTGTTGTATAAGAATTAAGTTCAAATCTTAAATCTTCGATTTTGCTTTAATACAATTTATATTTTTAAGCAAACTTTTCTTTCATATTATTGTAGCTTTCAATCAGAGTAACATGTCTTCTCACAAAGAATTTACTTAAACAAATTGTTATGTTTTTGGAGGATTCACTTAATAAATATAAACTATATCATCGTTGACGTTTTCTTTATAGGGAAAACTTGCTCCTTATGTAATAGTTTATTGGTAACCAACATAAATCGTGGTGTATGAATGGATCCACAATATGCGTCATGAGCGCCTGCAACACGAGAAAATTCGAACATGTGGCGTAGTTACGCAACGGAGCCATCACTACACAAAAAATTTTGTTCTGAGATCGGTAAGATTCAATTGTTACAAGATCACATGTGTGAGTACCCTGCTTTAGAAACTACATTACGTTATTCATATGCCATTCTATCGTTTTCTGCTTTGCTCTATTCGTACTTTTAAGAGAGGCAAGACATAGAATATAGTATAATGGAAGCAAATATGAAGGTTGGGATTTTAAAACAAAGGATTTGCACTACTGTACTGCGAGATCTCGTCTTGTTGAAAGGAATAATTTCAACAATTAGTGTCTGATAAAAGCAGTTAAGAGTAAAGTATTTATGCTGGAAGCGAAAAGAAAGAGCTAAAGAAAGAATAGGAGTTGTATCATTAACTCAGCCGAGATACCACATTCGCCAACCGAAATGATAATATAACTCTCCTTCAACAAATGTTAATGCCACATAAGTTTCCAGATTACTTCCTAGCTACTGTAGGAAAACGTTTGTTATCTAAAATTACTATGGCAGCTTTACTCTAAGCTCAAAATTATAGCATCGATAATATATATAACTTTGCCCTGATTTAATGTATCATTTACATGAAAAATGAAAATTGCTGTTGATTTATGGGTTATATAGGTTTTTGTTTTATCATTAAGTTATGCATAAAACAGAGACTTTTATATACATTAAGCATCTCATGATGTTCGTTAGTACAATAACTAATTTATATATATATATATTTCAAAATATAACAGAAATTAATACTTCTTCATTAACTTTCTATTTTGCAAGCAACAGACAATAATGAATATCAATAATTGTAATCAATACAATAGAAGATGATTTATATTACTTACAATATAATACGAAGATAGGTGAAAGTCAAAAGAAAATAAAATGTTGGTGTTGATAAGTCAATTATTGCTTTACCATCGACATTTTAGCAGGAATATTATCGGTTATTTAGAGCTCTACAGATGCAGTTCTTATTTAAGTATGTAATGCAACCCCTATAATTAGATTTGACTAAATTCCTTAATGAAAAGGATCTCACATGTCACTATATATTAATATAAGATACCATTAATATTATGGCTTTATTCTGGAAAAAGTTTTCGGAATTACTCTCAGTGTTTCAGAACATTGTTCTCGGCGCTTCGGTACACTATTCCCGATATCGACAGATCTCATTCAATGATGTATAATTCGGTTTCTAATATCTTTATCAAACCGCCAACTTAGAAAACGTTGCCAATCAATAGCTGGCATTTCAACGATATCTAAATAAATCAACTGGAACATTTTCGAATTGTGGATATTTAAATTTGCACTTGTGGAGCAATTACGGAATTTTATAGTTTCTTCAAATGATTCGAACTTTGTAAATTACAGAGAAGTTTGTTCTGTTGATGACTCACCTATAGTGGGTAATTGCTTTTAAGCTCAACGATTTCTCATCAGTTTGGTTATCCCTCGTGTATTTATTTTGATGCTTGAGAAATATTTCTCTGTGCTTCGCTCTAAGTGAAAATGTCTATACAAGCATACTCTACACATCTGACTACAATCACGTTAGTTGGATTTCAAATTCTTGGATGATATTAATCATATCATCCAGACTTTTTTCTCAGTCCGGTGTCAAAGATTAAAATATGAAAATTGGGTTTTAAAAAAAATACTCAATTTACAGATCCACAAATTCCGTATAATTATATAATCTATAACAAGACCATTTTCTATTCTGCAAACCTAGTGAAATTTATTCAAATACTAAGCAAGTCATTAAAGTACCGATTCTGAAACTACGAAACTAAGTAATCCACTCTACACCGATTTTTTCTCAATGAGGAAATTCCAGGACTACTACAGTATGCACCAGTATATAATCATATAATATTAAGAGTATAATCTCTACTTTGATTTACATAAGTGAAGCATTTTGATACAAAACATCTTCATGTATATTGCTATGAAATGCTATCAGAGGCTTCCCAGCATATGTTTCAAAGTAAATTACATATATGCTTCCAATCTGATTCTGCTGTATGTACAATAAGTTGTGACTTAAACTTGATTATTTATGACATTTTGTACAATTTTACATGTTTCGTATATTATGGCATATTCTGTTGACCATAAGCTAACTAGAGATCATTCATCTAAATGGTTGACGTAGATTCAATCTAACAATATATATGAGACAGCCAATTGCTTTATTTTCTTCTCTGTGGAGGGGGTGCTTTATGTTTATGACAATTACGTAAGAAACCCATAATTTTCAGTAAGAATTTCAGCTTGATTTTGTAGAGTGAGTATGCCACCTACTTCACCAGATTCAGTTTTCCTATTATACTCGTAGATTATGTCTCTACCAACATACAATCATAAATGTTGCATAGCTAAAAAGGAGATGGAAAACTAGAGGTGCTCTCTAAATAAGTAGAAGGAAATCTGACACTGTAACGTGAACAACTGCAGTAGCATCTTTAATGGTATTATATTTAATGGTATATTTAATGGTATTATATTTAGTGGTATTATATTTAATGGTATTATATTTAGTGGTGTTATATTTAATGGTATTATATTTACTTTGTCTCCTTTGTTTGGTAAAGTTTTAAGAGGTAGGGTATTTAGTTTTTTCTACGAGAAAAGCTTCCAAAAATATGAACACGTTCTTAATATAATTGCAGATATACCTCATATCAATGTGTAGCTTCCTAGTATTGCAGATATAGTCTCCTTAAATCTAAGCACAAGGCCCAAAATTTTGTGGAGGGAGCCAGTCGATTAGATAGACCCCAGTACGCAATTGGTACTTAATTTTCGACCTCGAAAAGATGAAAGGCAAAGCCGACCTCGGCGGAATTTGAACTCAGAACATAAAGACAGACGAAATACTGTTAAGCATTTCGTCCGTCGTGGTAACGTTTCTGCCAGCATGCTGCCTTAGTATTGCAGATATAGTGTTTCAATCCACAACAATTAAAAGCAAGTACCAGGCTACAATCTGAAACTATTTAGTTAAAATTAATTTGATAAAAATTGCTAATTTTGTTTCCTTTTCTGTATTTCTTGATACATAATTTCACAGCGTTTATTCATCGGTCACTTTTCGGAAGATATAATACGTGTCATTATTACGTATTATAAGCTATATGAATTCGCCTTTTAATTATAATTATGTCAAGTAAATTGGTGTAAATTTCGTAAACAAATCAACAGTTTTATCACTGATTTGACTGTTTTATTTTCTTTTACAAATCACCCGCCATTCTAAAGTGCATGCAACACTAAAGGCAATTGAAAATCGTCTCACAATTGCACAACGTGAGTTTTTTTTATGTTATCGTAACATATATTCATAAATACATAATCAGTGATAGCTGCACATAAATACGGCGAATATTTGAGAGAAAATACCTGTGAAAGCATTTTAATGAATATTCCATTACAAGCTGACTTCGATTATCAAAATATAAAGGATTATGTAATTGGTAACAATCTTATGATAAGGTGCCCAACATACGCGTGTATATATATATATATACATATATATTATAATATATATATATATATATATATATAATATATATATATATATATATTATATATATATATATATATATATATATATATTATATATATATATATATATATATATATATATATACGTTTAAATATTTATTGGCTAAACTGGCAATATGGCCATTCCGAAGTATAACAATATATATATATATTATATATATACACGTATGTGTATAGTTACTTTCATCAGACCATATGACTTTCGACCGTTGCTCACTGGTTCAATTTGAGTGGTTTTTGGCTCACTCAAGACGTTTTTCCATATTCATTTCAGAAACCCATATCTTTTTCCTGGCTTTAGAACATTTCAGACCGTTTTCTACAAGCCTTCTTCTAACAGTCCTGGTTGATATTTGTGAAATACTTGCCTCGCTGAAGTCCGCACAGATCTCCGACGATGCTTTTCTCGTGTGTCTGAGCTACTGACGGGTGGTAGATCTGTCCTCACGAAGTGATGTAACCTTTTTTCTACCTTTTCTTTGTATTGACTTCACATCTTTTTGTCTATCTGAAGCGTTTGCGAGTCGTTTGCACTGCACATCAAGTACATTTTATCTTCTGAGTAATTTTCATGCTGAGTTACGATTTGACCTTTTTAGCATAAAACTCTGAAATAATCAAGGAAACAAAACGTCAATTTTGGACGGTGGTCTAACTCATAATTGATTGCATATGTATATTACAGTTTAAAAGTGGTAATTGATGCTAAAGGAGGATCAACCAGATATTAAAACGAACATATATTGTGAAATATAGTATAATCTACCATGTGCACGAGTTTTATTTACATTGAGATAGCAGAACTCCAAAACATTGGGGTGGCCTAATACGTTTGGTCAACGCTGTAGGTTTACTGTTATCATGAAAGCACTTTAAATTTGTTTTAAAGCATTTCATTACAACTAAATTTCTATCTTACCAACTGAAAAGAGAGCGTGATAAAATTAATTAAATTAGCATAGAATGATGGTTTCATTTTTTTCATAATTAAAATCCAAACTGTTAATATATGAATGCGAAACAAATAGTTGAATAACTGTAAATCTGCTTTTGGGCCACCCTGTATTTATATGTACTAAGGACTTCTTTCAGTTTTGATCCACCAAATCAACTTAGCATGCTCGAGTCGGTCGGAGACTATATTATAAGACAGTTATCCTAGATAGTAGGCATCGAGACTCAATCTGGTTCGATAGGGTTGAGAAGCAGGCGTCTTACCAAGCAGCCACACCTACGCCTGAATTTTCGCCTTCAATTACAATATCTTGTCTATGTGAAAGGTAATGTTCATGAAAATTAGTTAGAAATGCTGCCACGTTGTCGAGATAAAATCATTCTGATTCTTCTTGTTTCCATAGACTATTGTCATTAAATGATACAATTGCTGTATGAAACTAAACCTGTTAGTTGTTTTTTTGCACTGAAGATTTGAAACTTATTCTCTTTTCACATTGCCTCTAGGAGCTACCGACGCCATTGTACACTAAGTAACGCACTTCATCGGGTAAATTCATCAGCAGTTTTGTTGTCGAAATAATGACAAACATCATCAGCGGAATGAAAGTAATTATATTCTGCGTCGTCTTAATTGCTCTTCACTATTTCTTGTAAGCAATTTCCACATATTTACATTCATATACATTTTCCTACCGACCGACCGACCTACCTACCTACCTACCTACCTACCTACCTACCTACCTACCTACCTACCTACCTACCTACCTACCTACCTACCCACCTACCAACCTACTTACATTCATACATACATACGTACATATATAATGCATATATACATACGTATACATCTATACATACATCCACACACACTCATATATTCACACACACACACATATATATATATCTGCGTGTGTATATGCAGGTGTACCTATATATATATTTGTGAATGTACATTTCTGTAGGTTTTATGAATGCTTTGTGACAAATTACTTGTTATAGTATATAATGCCACTTATTATTTTAAACACGTTGCTTAGCTTTTCTTTTTCTTCAAGTGCTGCACCTTATACGTCACGACATACTAGTCAAATGTATGATATTTTACGGATGTACAATCATAGGTGAGATAATAATCAAATATATTGATGCATTCCATCTCATATTTGGTTCGTAAAGTAAAAACTAATAAAATGGTAATATCTGTAGATAAATATTATATACTCGGTGATTATTTACAAAATGATTGTATATGACTTGAAAATATGGATGCTATAATTTTCGTATTTTCTGACGAGTTAGGTTTTACTATTTATCTTCACGGTCACAATCCATTCTTTTGATTTATTAGCTTCTATTTCAATGCGTTCCACTGATTGCCTTGTCTTTCATTGCAAGTCTATATGACACATACACTCCAACGGAATTATTGATCGATACAGAATTAGATAGAAAGTGAGGCAGATAAAGCGATATACACATCAACGATTCCCAAGATTAGGAAAAGCAAATGAAACTCGAATGGTCAAGAATGAATTCAAAATATGAAGCAGAATCTTGCTTCTCAACCACATGGTCCCGGGTTTTAGTCCTACTGAGCGTTATCTTGGACAATTCTCTTTTGCTATAACCTCGGGCTGACCAAAGACTTGTGAGTGGATTTGGTGAACGGAAACTTAAAGAAGACCGTCGTGTATATCTATCTATCAATCTATCTATTTATCTATCCATATATCTGTTTCTGTGATAACGATCCCTATTGATCGATTTTTTTCTTTTTCCTTTTATTTTTATTTTTTCCCTTTTTTTTGCTTCCTCTTTCTTTCCTTTTACGATCCCTTTTAATCGAACCCACCCTTTTTACCCCCCCCCAAAGCTCTTCCTTGTAATTTGTCCCGTCTGTGTGCAGCCCTGTATGGCTAATAAAGAAATATATATATCCATATATCTATCTATCCATCAAACTTTCTTTCTTTCTCTGTCTTTTTTTCTCTCTCTCTCACTCTCTCTGTCTTTCTGTCTCTCACCCTCCCTCTCTCTCTATGTGTATATATGTATATATGTATGAGTGTGTGCATGTGTGTCCCTCATCCCCGCTTGAAAATAGCCGGTGTTTATGTAATTATATCCAAGTAACATAGCGGTTCGGCAACAAAGACATATACAATACATAGGAGGCTTAAAACCAATTCAAAATCAGGTCGATTGATATGACTAAAGAAATAACTCTTGTATACAGCGCCCCAGCACAGCCGCAATCTAATGACCGAAACAACACACGTCGAAAGACACGAAGAATTGTTAAGCGTATAATATATGCACAGACGCGAACAGGCATGCCTGTATTTCTATGTATATGTAAATATTTGCATATGTGTATGTAACATAGTTTTATTCAACCCAGTATAAGTCAGGATACCTAACATATGTTTAATATAAAGATATTTATTTGAAATTGTTTTAGCACAGAATGGAAAACCAACCGAATATTCTCTTATATAAACAGAAATGTAATTAAGAATCATCTTCCAAAGATGCTTCAAAGATTATTGTTCCGCATACAAAGAAAAACACAATATACTTCTTGTGCCTAAGCAAGTTATACACACACACACATACACACACACACACACACACACACACACACTCACATATATATATATACGCGCGCGCACACAGACACACACACACATATACACACAGACAGAAACGCACGCTCACATGCATATAAGAACATTTTCTTCTTGATTTAATTACGCTAGACATATCTGAGAATAAAAGTTATGATTTGCATATATTTTCAACATATCCTTTAATCTTTTTACGCAACTGAACAAATAATTAAAATAATTAATTATTTACACCAGCATTACGCCTAAATCTATTTTTCACACACACACACACACATATATATATATATATATATATATATATATATATAAATATATATTTGCTTTAGCTCTGTCTCTCTCTGTCTCTCTCTGTCTCTCTCTCTCTCTCCTCTCTCTCTCTCTCTCTCTCTCTATATATATATATATATATATATTTACATTATCTATCTATGAATCTATATATCTGTCAATATACAAAAAAACAATTATTATAAGCATAATTATAATTAGGTTTCAGCAAAAATTGCTTCACCACATACCGAAATTCAGAAATACCAGTTAAATACAATTCCACTACCATAAGATACCTGCGTGAGTTGAGAGTATTACTGTCTGGGAGATAGCTTATGTTAGTGGAAGAGTATTTAACTGCTAATTCTAAATTTCGGTATGTGGTGAAGAAATTTTTGGTGAACCCTAATTATAATTTTATTTATAATTATAGAATCTTTTGATTAAGATTACCGATAATTGATCTTTTAACATAGCGAACTACTTGGTAAAATGATTAATGATTAATTGATTAATTTTACCCTTTATTATTATCTATAATTATATATATATATATACGCAACACACATACTCTGTGTATATGCTTTTCTGGTTCGCCGGTCGGTTGTAATTCGACGCATTGGGGCTGCTATCAAAGCGTCGGGTGTTACACCGTGTCTTTGTTTTCATGAATCGCATCTGCATAATCATGTGCTTTAAAATATATATGTAGATAATATATTCCACGTCAGTTGAAAACCCCGAAGTATACTGTAAAACAATGGAAAATACTTGTGCTGAATCATTGCATACCAAATTAGAAGACGTCAAAATTTTTGGTATTATCTTTTCCATTACACATGTTTCAATATTATTTTAACAAGATATGTCTGACGTGTTTTTTTTCTATTTGTAGACCTATGTAATTCTTATTTCGGAATGAAACATTTCTAATATGTAATATAAATAATACTAAACATTTTCCCAGTTACTCGGTTTGTTATATCTAAATGTACACACACACACAACACACACAGACAGAGTCATATACAACAGCTGACCCACTCCCACATATACATACACCCTTTCGCGCATACGTTGCATAAATCCTGAGGAAAGACAAGCAAGTTAAGTCAGCGTGACATGAAAAACAGTAAAATCGAACATTGAAGTGAAATCTGATTTACATGTAAAAACGTAAAATAAATATTTCCATATAATGAATGATCATTTAAAACCAATCGATAAATATTTTTAATTGAGAATTAAAGTGGTCTGTTGAAGTGCTTTGCTACGGATACAACCGCTAATAAATCATTTTGTTATTGTATACCTTGAAGGAATACGGTAACAATTGCAAATAATCTCGATAATTCTCAACTTTATGGTGTAGTAAATTGCTATCCTGATAAACATGAGAATTTTTTTCTGGTAATTGTCTGGTTGAAAGCTGTGATAACATAATATGATGGCACCTTGATGCATACTGATTATACAATAACAAGCTATTGTGTCTACTTTCTTTGCTAGTTTATAGAGTTACAGAAATATTATTTTTCCGACTGAGAATGTTTAGTATCTAAGTTCATGCAAGTAAAAAAAAAAAAAACAGAAAGAAAACTTTTATCTATTAATCATTGAGACTAGACAGATAAATAACAGCTAAAATGCGACTGGCAGAGACAGTGAACAGAGGAATAAATGTTATAAACAAAAGTTTCCGAGAAGACGATGGACTTGTAAAAAAGAGACTGGTTGTACTGTGTGACTTACGATATTTGATGTCGGAGAACATCTATAGCCCTATATATTACAAGAGAAAACATAAATTTACTATTTGTATCCAGACACTGTTAGTTCTACAGCAAAATTTTTTCTTTCTGTTTTTTTTTCAGAATGGCATACATTTCTCAAAGTTCATTTTTCCTAGAGCTGAAATATGAGTCATTTGTCATATATAATTATCTGCAATGATTAATATAATTTCGGATTCTATCAGCAAGCCACTAATAATCTTAAGTCGATAATACAACTGTCCTAAGGAACCGAATTTGTGACAAGAAAATAATATAAAATGTGGCGAACGAGTAGTTGTAAATAACTAACCAGAATTGGGGTTCATTTTCAGGAAGCATTTTTTGAAATGAAATTATTGGGTTATCATAAATTTGCTTCATTTTTTTCTTCTGTTTAACCCTCCATCGTCATACGTCTAAGAGAAAAGAAAATTTAAGTTTCAAAATAACAAACAAGAGTTACAGAGAAAAATTAAATCTAAACAAATCGCAAAGGTAAACATAATTTTTAGAGGGAATACGAAATTGGAAAGAAACGAACGAATTTACCTAACAGCTCAATTTATCGGAATAATGGGAATTAAAAATTTTTTTTATATATTCTCAACTGTTCTAAAACAAAATTCGGGATGCCAATGCTGTCTTCATTTTATCTAATGAAAGAACCCGATGGAGAACATAACAGTCCATCAAAAATGATTGCTCTCGCGGAAGTAGATTTTGAACTATAAACGAACAAAATGCTCTTGCTTAAAGCACTGTCTTATTCAGACGACTGAATCGGGGAAAACAAGCCCCAACGTTCCGAAAATGCGAACCACCAATCCTACAATTATTATTATTATTTGCCATAGAAACATTTTCAGACTTCGTATACTCTCTTGCACTGAACTATTCATGACTCGCGTGCATTAATTCATTAATAATTGCACTAAAACGGAAAGTTAATTCATGATAAACTGAAATCATAATTTTCAAATACTTTCAGTATTCATAAATGAATTCAGTACTTATCACTCCATAATTTTCTCCTTTTTTAACTTTTATTATGTAAATATCTTAACATAATTATTTGTATTTTGAGGAAACTATTTCAAAGCATCAAACACGGTAAAGTAGTTGAAATATATTTATGCATTTATTAATCGATGCTATTATTTTATATCATTAATAAATCTGCAGTCAAAATTATGAAAAGAAACTGTGATAGAAACGCAGTTAACATCGAAGACATCAATGAAACACAAGGCCCATGTATGCATTAATTATATTCAGTCACAGGCGTGGCTGTTTGGTAAGGAGCTTGCTTCCCCACCACATCGACCCAGGTTCAGTCCCACTGCGTGGCACCTTGGACGGATATAGCCTCGGCCGGATCAAAGCTTTCTTAATGGATTCGTTAGACAGAAACTGAAAGAATCCTAGCCACGAAAAGCATTATCTTATTGAGTTAACAAGGGAGACAAGTATGTACGGTCGCAGACAGCGGTAGATCACCGATGATTTTGCATTCTGATGCTTGGCATAACTTAATGCTCATCAGTAGCTCTCATTGCGCTTAGTATTAAGCTCATCTCGCGTAGGGTTAAACATATCTCGCCTTGTCAGTTTATAAGTTCTCCGTCAAAATCATATGTTGTTTTCATAAACGGTAAAGTGAGAATTACAAATAATATGGGTGGCTGATTCGCAAGTTTAAATCCTAGAAACAGAAATACATCCGTCGCTAAAGGGGAAAAAAGGCATTAATCAGCACTAATATTGCTAGAAATAAGAGTCAAAATAACTCAACAGCCAACAAACGCACTATCTTATTGAGCTGACGAATGAGATGAGTATTAAGCATCAGCAAGCGAAATCATCAACAATCTGGCTGCATTTACGACCACAAGGAGCATGTCTCCCTTGTCAGACCTTTAAAATTGTGCTTCTGTGGCGATTGAGTTGATTTAACTCTTATTTCTAGCAATATTGGTGCGGATTAATGCTCCTGTTCACTTTAGTGACCTATGTAGTTTTGCATTTAGTTTGTAAAATTGCGAATTAGCCAGCTATATTATATATATATATATATATATATATATATATATATATATATTTCATAAATGGGAATCAACTATTCTCCATATAGAATACACGTAGTTGTGCTCAAGAGCATTCAACTTCAGCAGGTATAGAAGAAAACGTAAGGATAAGTAAGTTAGGCTGGTTAATATACAAACTATATTTAATACTAGTAACACAAAAAAAAACGTATGTTTTCATGCAAAAAGGTCTGACTTACAATGGAAATGGTATCAAGAATTAAAGGGGCTGAAGGGAAGTAATACAAATCTAACGGCTGTTTCTGGGGCCTCAATGGTCCAGAATAATATTTGTAGATGGATTCCATTGTCAGAGGAGACGAACCTCCGTATTCAGGGAAGGAGTTTCTGGAAAAGTTCTCCGTTTTAAAGAAGTTTTTTCATAATTTTTTCAGCACATTATGGAAGGTATCTTTCTACGAAGCAAAGAAAAATTATGATTTTTTCCCTCCCGCCACACCCGCAGCACCCCAGCGCTGACCGATTTCATTACGCACTTAAAAGACAACAGAGAAACCTTTTCGGTCACAAAAAAAATTTAATCATATCAGAGTAAAAAGTGCGATTTGAAGGAGATTTAGCCGTTGTTTCTAGCAAATCGCAAGACCTCCCTCATAATTTTTTCTCACTCAAATATGTTTTGATATTTTTCAATATTTTTCTCCATAAACACATTTATGTTATAATAAAAAGAAAAAGATTGAAAATTTATGATTTTTTAGCCCCACTCCCTGCCCCGATTGTTTCTGTTTACATAATTCTAAAACTTTGTAGAGTCTGAGAAGATTATTGCTGGGATTTATCCATAGTGATTTTCATAAGAGGTATGTAAAAGAGGAATTATTTTGATAGCATTATTTTCTATTAGTAAATGTTGTTTTCTTATAAACACACACACACACACACACACACACACACACACACATACACAGCCTCGCTCGGTTGGGGTGCGAGTAAAAATTTAAATTACCATTTTTTGCTTTTTCTCTTTTCATATCCGACGCGTGGGTTACTTTGGCATCATCATTTCATAAAATGTGTTTATGGAGAGCAAAATTTGAAAAACATCAATAGATGTGAAAGAAATGAGAAAGAAACGAGGAAGTAGATCTTGGCATGTGCAAGAAACAACAGCCAGTTCTCCCTTAAATCACACATTTTCCTTTGAAAATATTAACAATGTTTTTTTTTAATCAAAAATATTTCTCCCACGCATTTTATGTGCGTAGTGAAAAAAATGGTCAAAATCTGTCTGGTGGCGAATGGGTGATGGGAGAGAAAAACAATCATACATTTTCAAAATTTTATTCTTTTTTCCATGAAAAGATACCTCCTGTCATTCCAAAGCCTGTGATGAAAAATAAATTGGAAAACAACCCCGTCAAAACGGAGATATGCCAACTTGAGTCGTCTGATCCGAAACTACATTTTGAGGAGATCCACCCCCTGCCCCTTTCCAAAAAGTTTTGCTTGCAGATTTCTTTGTAATCATAATCCAGACACGTTTGAAAGGTCTTTGTATAAAATTTCATTAAAAAATACCCATTTTCCTCAAAGTTATGAGGAAGAAAATGTCAGGTCGTGTGGATTTTCCGAAACTCTCTCCAACCTCTCGTAAAAATGTTTTCCAGCAAATGTTTACTTACGTTCAACCCACAGAACTTACATGATTATTTGTTGAAAGTTTCGTTAAAAAGTATCAATTTTTCTGGAAGTTATGAGGCAACAAATTCGGTGGGGTATAAATCCGTAGTTATTACGTCATCCTTATGGCAAGTGATATCCATGAAAATCGTGATATTCTCATTCGTGCTCTCGATAACAAACTTAAGCATACAAACATATATATATATATATATATATATATATATATATATATACACCTATATATAACATACATACGTACATATATATATTATATACATATATAATATACATATATATACATATATATACATACATACATATACATATAATATATACATAAATATACATATATATACATACATACAATATACACATACATACATACACATACATTCATATACATATATATACATACATATACATATATATATACATACATACATATATATCATACATACATATATATACTACAACATATATATACATACATACATATAATATATACATACATATATATACATACATACATATATATACATACATATATATATATATACATATATATATACATATAATATATATATATAAATACATATAATGTATATATTGTATATTTATGTGTTTGAGTCTGTGGTCTGTGCTTGTCCCCTACAACTAATGTTGGTGTGTCAATGTCCCAATAAATTAGTGGTTCACCAAAACAGACCGATAGAATAAGTACTACTCTTACAAAGAATAAGTCCTTGATTCAGTTTATTCGACTAAAACCCTGTAGAGTGCTACTCCAGAATGGTGGCTATCAAGTGAAACAAGTAAAAGAAAAAAAGAATAAAGAATGCAAAATACATAAAAAATATTTTCTAATCTAGGCACAAGCCCGAAATTTTGCGGGTGAGAGCCAGTTGATTAGATCGACCCCCAGTACGCAACTGAGTTTATCGACCCCGAGAGGATGAAAGGCAAATTCGACCACGGCGGACAAAATATATAAAACTGAGGCGACAATGTTAACATATACATGCTATTAACTTAAAATTTACGTGATTATTTTAAAAATATATCATCGTATATGACCTGGATCATGTTTGTAATTGAAGTTATTTAATAAAAGTGAACTAAAAATGTGTACATCGAAAGGATGAATATAGTTTGGAATGACATTCTACATGAATAAATTTAAGAAGGCCATACACATAAGCAAACAGATTACATATGTAATATAATATTATGATAAAAGTCAGCATCAGTTATTTCAATTTTACATTGAACTTGTGAAAACAGTCTTATTATTCTTATGTTCAACCAAATTCATATTATGCAACGTCCGCGAGTACAATTCCCTTCTGCCTGTTCAACACAATCTTACTTACATATATGCTTATCTACCTGGCATACCAGCAAATAGTTCTTACACTATTTATATGTCGTCGTGGTGTTAAGCCACAAAAATGGTGAAACATGTATTCATTACTACTGAATACGATTTGAATGCGATTTGTCTCGCCTATCAATGATTTCACAGTAATTTAACACCCAGCGCTTTGATGGGATGGTCCACAAATGCTATACAAAATCGAATCGGCGAATAAACAAGACAAATTCATTCAGTCACTCAGTATAAACTTTAATCTTCTCAACACGAGAGTGGATGTAATCCGTTATTGTGTGTGTATATATATACATTTATATATATATTAAAATTATAAATTAGGGTATCTACGAGATACCACCATGCTGAAAATAGCAGCCATGATCTGACTCTAAAACCACCTTAATTGTCCATATATTAATACGGAGAGAAAACAAAGAGACAACATGAAAGTAGTAAAACATTACTGGATAATTCTAGATCCCGGATTTCCGTTTTGCATTTAGGAATGCTTTGCCTCGTCAGTAGAATACACATAGAAGAGAAATATAAATACATATATATATAAATACAACATACGAATACTTACATATACGAACGTATACCTACATATATATGCACGTATGCATCATGGCCAGTTCAAAATGCCCGCCGTTAAATTCCATGTGAGATATGGTCCAAATATCGCCGCAGTAAACAGTGACGAAATAAATTTAAATTTATATAAATAAGGATAAGATCGTTA
The DNA here is from genome assembly GCF_006345805.1 of Octopus sinensis. Lineage (NCBI taxonomy): Eukaryota > Metazoa > Mollusca > Cephalopoda > Octopoda > Octopodidae > Octopus > Octopus sinensis. The sequence continues at coordinate 67,837,597 of NC_043003.1, read as the reverse complement.
ATTTAAGAATAGAATAACGATTTTATCAAGTGGTCAGCATGGAAAAAATATAATTATTAAAATCATGAATTAGGGATCTATTGAGTAGATCAGTGACTGTATATAACTTCGAAATCTATACGTTGTCGAACGGGAGTGACAATACCAACGTTAAACCCAACCCTCGCGTTGTTGTGTTTTTTTATGCTTTCTTGTTTGGATTAACTATATATATAATATATATATATATTATATATATATTATATATAATATGTATATATATGTTATATGCACATCCATATACCTGTATACTCTACTCAGGTAGAGAACAAAACGCATTATTCAATAAAACGTACGATGATAGGTTTATACCTCAAATACAACTTTCCTGCATTTGTATTAAAGTGAAAAGCGATGTAAATTCAAATTCGCATGCTGCTAAACTTATAAAAATTCTAATATTTCTCAAATATTATCATAGAAGTCTCTGTAGTAGAATGAATGCACAACATCAGCATAAAGTTCGAAGTATCTCAAAACATATTAACAGTCAATAAAGGCAACATATTCTTGCGGTTATTCAGAAACTATAGGTTTCTATTCATATATTTCCGCGATTGTCCCCAGTAATATTAATGAAATAAAACCATATTCAACAGTTAACGCATAAAGATCTGCTGTATAGTTTCTATTGTCGTTCACGAATTATAGCAACATTCTGCAAATAACGTTAACATTTCAAACTGATGATTCAAAAAAAATGCACATCTACAAGAGTTGATCTAAATTAATAAGCAGCCATAAATCGTATCAATTTGATTATCACTAGAAGAATGTTTTCAAAGCTTGAGTAACACAAAATGGCGGCTAGCCTTTGTTCACATTAATTTGAAGTATAATTCCATATAAGCCGTGGATAGCATATATGACAGATTTAAGACAATAATTCATTTGGTGAATAGATTTGAGTAGGGTCGATAAATTGTATGTGCCTCTCTATATAAACGTATATATAAAATATACTTGTATATACATGTATGTATGTAGGTAGGTATGTATGCATATATATATATATATATATAATATATATATATGTGTGTGTGGGTGTATGGGTGTGTTTGACAATTATTCGGCAGCCATCCGAGATTCGGATGTCGGAGTGGAAAACCACGCCGCCATCTCTTCATTTATCCGGCCATCGACAAAGTGCTATGAAAATGACCGTTAAGAAAAAGGAAATCACTGTCTAATTGATTGTTATTAAGACAAAAGAGCATTTAGAATGAAAGATATGTAAGGGGATGGAGTAAATATAATGGAGTAAAAATGTTCATATCAATCGTGTAAGCGGTCATGTCCATACCTATACATGCGCGCTCGCAAACCCACGTATATGCGCCTATAAGTATATACTCATTCTCCCTCATTTGAAACACACACATGCTCACCAACACATTCGCCAAAAGATATATACATACCTGCATACACGCTTGCATACACACACAACCGCACATAAAATGTTCTTAGGCATGTCTATAAAGACACATGCACAAGAAAAACCATGTGTGTGTGTGCTTTCGTGTGTGTAATTATTTACATATATGCATAGAAACCTCTACATATATATACACACATACAACACACATATATGTACACATGCACATATTATTATAGATGTGACCGACATATTTGGTAAAAAATTGTTCGTTAATATCAGATTTATAATGCGCTATTCACTTCAATTTTATGTCCATTTTATTTCCTGAAAGGAAATCTACCAAACATGCATTCCAAATTTTATGATAGGCATTAATATCATAATTATTCTTGTTATTTCTTATAACATCAGTAATAAGTAAGTTGCTCATATATCTGATTTATAGATTAGCGATACAAATATGTGGAGCAAAATACTGTTCTGCATACAATACATAACACAGAAATTGCTTCCTGGAGAAGCGACAATGAATTAAGGAGCTTCGAGATATTGTAACGGTCATTACGTTGGCGTTGTAACGTTTCCATGTTCTTCTCCCCTCTTACTATGATCATTCA
>NC_043003.1:67810563-67830563 GCF_006345805.1 Octopus sinensis | reverse complement strand
TGTGTGAATGAACACAATAGACTTTTCAACAGACATATCGTCTGGGCACCAATTCTATCTTAAGTAAGGTCCGTTTTATACTCACAATATGTGCCCAAATTAGCCACTTTGCTCTTGAAGCATGCAAAACAGCTCCTCTCTTCTGATAAAAGTCTGTAAATTTGTAAACGTTGGGAAATCCGTTATATTCCGCTGGCAGTAAGTCGGCTCAAGCGATCTTCCATTGGCAAGTTTCGATTCTTGGGAAATTGGTTCCACAGCTCTTGGACATCTCCATTCGTCTTCCCGATGCCATTCAATAGCAAGCATTTTGGCGATCTTCCCTTGTTAGGCATTATTAAAAATGGGAACATTCGCTACGCGGCCATTCTGTATATTTCCATGTCAATGCTGTGCGAACATATATAACAAAGACAAAAATTGTATTTAATACCATAGAAAATACATGCTCAATTCAGCGAGATTACCTTCATATCGTTACAACTTCAATTTACAAATATGCGCAATTGTAGCGGACTTCACTGGAAGGATATGAGAATTTGTATTATTCAGTATTTTATAGAATCAACATGACATTAAGTCTAAAAGAAAATGTTTCATCTTGTAAAACGAAGACAAGTGTGTATAGGTGGAACTTCTCCAGTGGGAGTCATCGAAACAGCATTATAACATGATTCCAACGAGTCCAAAAATTTAGACCTATTCAAAATGAATGGATGGCATTAATTTTCTGGCGTATCTTGCATGATCAATACAAAAATGGACTACTTTGTACCTTTGAGTGGCGAGTGACATCAGTCTGGAAAACGATCCTGGGTGAAATGGTATGCATAAGAACATACAAGATAAAATCCTCTATGGAAATATTTATCCCTCGGAGAGAATAACGAGAGAGCAAAAAGGAGAAAAATAGAGAGGGGGAGGAGGAATAATGAGTGAGATTGAGAAAGAGAGAGAGAGAGAGAGAGTAAATACGGCAAAATACGGCTAAGAACAATAATTTTGAATTTTAAATTATATCGATAATATATTTGGTAAACATAGGAGTATGATATTTCAAACTCTTGGTCTTGATTACATCCGTTATTTACATTATTTACATTAGACCTATTTGTTAGAAATCTGAGCGGTAACAGTAATTCTATTCATGATTTAGTGTTCAATGACGTCAATACAATAGAAAAAAATATTTCAATTATAATGTTCTCCCAACAAAATAATGTGCAGCGGCGTTAGAATAAACAACATTTTAGATTTGCAAATCATACAATTTCGATTGATAGACACAGTATGGGGATTATTACAATAATCATTTTCGTTGACCTCTTAACATAGCTATTAACATTCTGTCACTGATCCTATCAGACTGGCTGTCCATTGTCTTTTTCGTTTTTAATGTAATGTTTTTTGTTACCGCTTTTCAAAATTGCTGGTTTTTCATTCTGAAGATAAGACTCCAATCAAACTATGGACACAACAGTTACACAAGAACCGAATAAGGCGACACCCGTAATTTTATTCATTTTTATTCATATGTTGTGTAAATTCAAAAACAGAATAGGGTTCTTTTTTTGCTCTAATGTCCGTGTTTTTAAGCAAGATTGTTTACAATAATCCCTGATTTCATTTACAATTTCTAAATTTTACCGGTTTTACAAATACAATAATGCACAATACACCCACATATGTTATATGTAAATACATACATACATTGCATATATATATATATAATGATAAATCTCAGAGCGAGTTATAAACAGTAGCAGCAACACATCGTGACGTATATTTGCCATTTGAATATGGCTAACCCCTAAGGGTGGATGCTACTGTAGTTTGTAGCCACAGGAGGACACCCCCTCCAGAAAGTGTGTCTATAGCCAGCTGGAGGAGGTGTCCTCCTGGTGCTACAAATTACAGTAGCATCCTCCCCTAGGGGTTAGCCATATTCAAAAGGCAAATATATGTCACTATATATATATATAATATATATATATATATATATATATTTATATGTATTTATATGTGTGTGTATATACCTATATTTATATATGCATGGGTGTGTATATTTGTATATGTATGCACATAAAAGACGACGACGGATAATTACAAGTAAAAGAATATATTTATATAATATTTTTTACTTAGCTGGAGTGATCATGTCTTTACATCTGTTTCAAATTATCAATGAATGTTTGGCGATAGGATGCATATTATGTAAACAGGTGTAATTTTAAGACATTACTCATAAACAAATAGGCGAATATGGTATCAACTATCAGGAATGTAGATAACTTGAGTATCATGGAGCATCAAATTCACAACATTGTCTTCAAAAGCTAATGTTGAATGTATCAACAGAGTTATTGTTTAAAAAATATGAGCTTTAATAAATTGCTTAAAGAGAGAGATGTAACAGACTACTTGTAATGAAAGGTATAAAATTAGGTCAGAAAACGTGAAAATAGAATGTAGTTTGTATGATAGTAATGTGAAAGGAAATACAGCTTCAGGTAGGCTGGGCTTCAAAGAAAGAGATAATTCAAAGAGCAAAGAAATAAGGAGAAAGCAAAATACAGTAAAGAGTATTTCGGAATTCTAAAATGGCCAATCGGCTGGAGTAAGAGGCCCACTCTCTGGATACAAGTGTTAGACACTAAGTTCTTGAACAGTAGATTTAAGCAGTTGATAAAAAAAAATATGTTATCGGTAGCTATTGAAGGAATAGGGAATATAAGACAAATATATTAAACCCTATCAAACCGTAATGAGATAAGATCTGTAAAATTGTAGCAGTTGCGTCTATTGCATGTATTTTGTATAGGAAGTGTATAGTGAGACACGGAATACGATGGTGAGTAACTAACAGGGTGTACGGACAACAGACATACAAAAGAAAAGGAAAAAATGATTCGTGAGATAAATAAGATATTTGCAAACGAAGCTTAACGTTTAAAGAAACAAGGGAGGGCAACTACATAACGTAGATATGCAGAAGAGCTGTTGGGGAGCGAATAGATATGTGAGGAAATAGAAAGTCTAACGTTGAAATAGATGCAATATTACAAACCGCCGTCGATGTGATCAGATCGATTTGTGGTAACGATAAAAAGATTTGTAAAATGTATGGTAGCAGAAGGTAACTACGTCACAGAATTTGTTAATGGGAAGGCGTTTATTCTCACATAAAGCTTCTAGGGCTTCTCGGCAGCATAGATTATATGATAGTTGACTTCCATGGGAAAGTATTCCAGTCTTAATTACAAGCCAAGAAATATTATAGGATATACTCTTTGTCATCAAGATGGTGGATATAAGTTAGCTGCGCGGTAGAATTTCGTTTAGTATTAGAGTTAGAGAGGGAGACAGAGTGAGAGAAAGAGAGAGAGAGAGAGAGAGAGAGAGGAGAACTAATATGTGCTTAATGTCGATTAAAGATCCTAGATATATTTTGTTGGGAATACAGCGTGCAATAGTAAATATGATCCTTAAGGGATAATTAATAGGTATTCCACCGCTGCCTATATATTTTCATTTTTCTTGAGCCTCACACAAATACAAACTGCTTGTTGTTGCCTTACTCGTTTCTATGTTCTGTTATATATATATATATATATATTATATATATATATATATACCTTAACCCAAATAATGTATAAATCTAGCGGGTATGGACGATATTCCACAAAGTTCCTCATTTTATCGCTGAAGTTGTAAAACTAGTTAGTAATTTTCGGTCGATAACTGATGAAGTATAGGGTTCTAGTTAGCGCCTGACTACGCTTATGCTTTGTAGTATTTTATGCATACCAACTTTATGTATATATATATATATATATATATATATATATATGTGTGTGTGTGTGTGTGTGTGTGTGTGTGAAAAGAGAGAGAGAGAGAGAGAGAGGAAAGAGATTGTAAGTGTTTGCTGTTGAAATACATTATTCTTTCTCTCTCATCAGAAAATTCCGTATATCGAAAATCACAAAACTGCTTTATATAAAGGACAAGTTATTCATAAGATACAATAATGAAGGAGCAGTGATATATATTTCTTTCCCAGTTTGATATTTCATCATCTCTGTGAATATTTTATACTATTAGCTTCTGCTTTCATTAAGGTTTTGTAATATGACATCTAGGATTATATCACCGTTTAAACTACTCAGTACACACTTTATCAAAATATTTGAATATATCTTTGGTGGTTTTGTTTCTTCTGATAACATTTATTTTTCTCAGATATATTATTTTTATTTCAGTTTATATAGTATACTGAAATTTATCGCCACGGATCGGAGCTTTACATATTATGGGAAAATAGCAAAATCCGAAGAAATCCCATGGATTTCAAAAGCATATGTTGTTTGCTATGTATGCATTGGTTGCTTTATTTTCCCCAATGAGTGTAGAACCTAATGATCCGAGTCTTGCCCTTCATTTAAAGAAGAACGTAGAACAAAATACATAGTTCTCTGTTAGCGTACAGCAGTGTATTGAATTGCGATTCTAAAAGTGTCGAATTCAATTATTTCTCTGTCGTTTCATTATCTCTTACGAAGAACAATGCGAGATACCTTAACATCCATCATATGGTTGCATCTAGGAAGCTCTCTGATATCACAAATGGTTGTTATATCATTAGATTTGATTATAGTGGCTTATCTGTGTACTTTGCTGTTCTAATTGCATTTATTCAGGTAATTTATTGTGCCCGATTGATAAGCAACTATTCTGTTGTCTTTATATTCCTAAACACATTAAAAATACATTCAATTCACTTCTTTCATTGTAGTCGAAAAACTACAGGATTTAGATAGCAGTTCCTTACTCAGTATTTATCATTATTTATCACTATCCACACATAACTCTTAAAAAAATATATCCTAGCATAATCTTATCATGTAAATATCCCTCGTCACGTCTTTATAAACCTCCCCTCAAATATTTCAATTATTGCTTTTATACCCCCTATTTTCCGGAAAAATATTCTTTCTGAATATCTTCAAAATGTTCGTATGTTGTTGGCGTACTCTCTCGTTTTACATAGTTCACAATTTGTCTACTATGAAATATTTAGTGATTGCTTATAGAAATTAAATAAAAATTCTCGTGTATTTTATTCAATTGATTAGTTTTACATTTCAACTAAAATTAAACGTGACAACTTATACATTCGTCAAGCAATTTATTAAAAAAAATTTTTAGGTATAAAAAGTTATCATTGATCATATTTATTATTAAAATCTAAATGTTACTGGATGTAAACCATCATGTAAACCAGCTGCTTCTAAGGCGGCAATTTTGTCTGTCTTTACGTTCTCAGTTCAAATTTCAATGAGGTCGACTTTGCTTTTCATCCTTTCAGAATCGATAAATTACGTACCAGTTGCGTACTGGCGTCAATCTAATTGACTGGCTTCCTCCCCCAAAATTTCCGGCCTTGTACCTAGAGTAGAAAAATATTTATAAGACAGCAAAATGGTAGAATCATTAGCGTGTCAGACAAAAGACTTACAGGCATTTCTTCCAGTTTTACGCTTTGAGTTCAAGTCCGCCAGGGCCAATTTCCTTTTATTTTTTCAAGAAAATAAAAGCAACTGAGCCTCCACTCAGAAAATTCCAGGTTCTCTACCTCTGGTAGAAACTATCATGTCTGCTGTCTCTGTTACAATTAAGTTTTAATAAATCTTTGCATATGAATTGTATCATATTACTTTGATATATGTTTCAGCATAATTACCACAGGACCGCCATAGTTCTCTAATTCAATTATGTTTCGTTAAACAAATCCATGACATTTTCCGTTTAAGTGTTCGCATTCATTCTTTGCAAACAGCTTTCATTTTAAGCGCTTAGATAATTCAGACTACAAATTGCAACAAAAAATGCCCACCACCTACGATGTTGTAACTTTTAAACCTATGTTGTGTATTATTGATATGTGAAATGTTTGTGAAATACTGTGATCTGATAATTGACTCCTGTAAAAACGAGAATTATAGAATTCTTTTTTGGAGACCCGGATTGATGTTGCAGGAATACCTGCAAGTTGCAAGAAAATTACTCGGAGAAGAATTGTAGAGGTTTATCGCCTCCAATTTGTGTATAAATTGTTTTATAATTGTATGGAATTTTTAGTCCAAATATATTGTATTTTAAATTCTAATAGAGTTAATACCTCTGTATATGCGTTTTTAAAGAACAATGTTTTAGAGAAGCAGAGGTTCGGCGGGCGCTTTCTGTCTTCTCCCACCTTTATCATGTTTGCATCATAATCATTCGCCTAATCAATGACTATGTACAGCCCACAAACATACCTTATCTATGTGCTGCTAACATGGCAAATTTAATGAATCAGAGTAGTATGGCCTGTCGTATTGATATGACATAAACAGAGTTTATGAGAGGAAAACGTACAACAATTCTGAGAACCTGTAAACTATATACAGTCTTATTTCAATTGTTTCTAAGTCCAGCTTTTATATAAATACGAGGTGAATATTAATTCTGTATAGTATCGTTACTTATATGCTGTGTGTTGCCTTTTAATAATATAAAAATACTTGCTACATTTTAGTTAGTGAAGCTTGAATATTCGGAATTGAAACATATGAAAACAATAAGCCGACACCTAAACAAAATTACGGTAGAAAAATCTAAAAACAGGTTTAATGTCGGCGTTAATAATCCGTAGACAGGGCTAATTTTATCTCATATGAAACAAATGTTTTTTTTTTGTTTTGTTGACTCGTGATACCTTAGGCTATGTACTTTTAAAATTAAATTGATTGAACTTTTAAAGTTCTATTCTTTTGCATCACTGTCATCATATTACAATAATATGAGAAGGCTACCGAGCTGTTCGAGAGACCTCAGTTTATCGCTTTTCTTGAGATCCGTGTCAACCAAATTTTACAATCTGAACATGTTAAAAAAACGTAGAATACTTCGGAAATTATACTAACCTAGTCTCGAAAAGTAATGCAGGTATGTCATGGTTGGAACGTTTATAATCAAAGATCCTCTCAATCCGCACTGGAACTGAACATCAGTAATACGACTGAACAACGTAGTCGATTATTTCACTGGTTTTAAGATTGAAGATTATTATCAACACTAGAAAGCATAATTTCATTATTAATTTATTCATATACAACATAACCAAACCTCTTTTATTCTCTAATCTCTTCTGCGTTTTATTTTCTGAACATTGTATTGTGCAGGAACTCATGTCATAGGTTATTTTGGAAATCTTTTCATGTTATTATGATATACATTTTAAAATAATCCAGGACTATAATACGGTGAATGGAAAATGAGTCCGTAGTATTTATTCTCACTTTTAGACGTATTGAAGACCTTATCCATATGTAACGTAACTATGTATGTCTATCCGCCTCTCTCTTTCCATTTATCGCTCTTTTTGTCTCTTCCCACACACATACACTCAAACATGTATGTATGTATGCATGTATGTAAGTATGCATGTATGTATGTATGCATGCATGCATGTATATATATAAATATATATATATATATATATATATTAAGCCTGTATGACGTAGGGATATTTCGGATTTTTTCTGTCGTATATTTGTCGTTAGTTTCGCTTCATGCATAAATCACCTTGTGGTAGTGCTCGTCAAAGGATTGTGATTTACACTTGGATATATAGCAACAAATTACCTACATACATACGCAAACATACACACATATGCACGCACACACATATATAGTTGAGTTAAGTACTTAAGTTGAAGCACCAAGTCAGGCCGGTATTATCCGCACAACTCGAAGTAAGGTAAATAAAATCAAAAGAAGCAACAGGATATCATGAAGTGATGCAGTAGGATCGTTTCGAGCGGCTCCAATTTATTGAACAATGCAATAATTACATCAATTCAAATGCAGTGCTATCATCAGTTACACATATAAATATAATTTTAATCAGTTGGACACATCGATATACTTTTTCTCAAATACTTTAACAGAGCAAGGAGATGGAAAAAATTCATGCTGTCGCTGTTGTAACGAAGAATAGACTACACTTCCAAGAATGCCATGAAGTTCACTGTGGTCATAGCTTGTAAATGATTGCGGTTCATTTTGAATGAAATTAGAAATGAACCACAATCCACACGAACTATTTGTTAGATCTTGACTTTGGCTTTACTTCTATTAGTGCGTTTTGTGAGAGTCCTTTCGTTACACTTTCTGTGACCTCTTTAGTGACATTCTGTTCCTCATGTCTCCACTCATGTATCCTGCTTTTTTGTCTTTCTGTGGTATAGATGTGTATCTACGCATGCGTCTGCTACTGCATCTGAGAATGTGTTTAAATTTTGGTATGTGTGTCTTTTGCGCGTGTATATGAGTTCGTATATTAGACTTTTTAACCCCGCGACTTTTCTTTATGTATTTAATTTTCTTTTTCCTTCCGCCTTTAGGTTTCGGGTTGCAGGGTCGGTGGAGTGAGAGTGCGTTATTCTTCCATCTCCTTTTCTGTTGAGGTAGCTTATTTTCTATTATGTGTGAAATCACCGTAATCTGTGCAGGATTTGTGTCTGTTTTACGCGTTGATAAGATTCTAACATCTATGTTATCTGCCGTGCCCCCCATGTTCAATTTTAGCATGTTGGTCTAGAAGTGACGACGTCTTTGCCACCTTGAATTCTTGATAGCATTCACTCATCCTCTCAGCGATACTACTGGCAGACTCTCCTATGTCCGTCGTTGCCAAGTTTGTGTACCACCCCTTTGTACATATTATGCTATACATGTAAGTCACATGCTACTCTGAGTTTCGTCTGCGAACCCACAAGGTTTTCAGGTGTGTTTATAATTCATTCGACTGGAATAATATATGTTTATATCAATATCTTTATAAATCGATCTCACTACACAATCCTTTCGCTGTTTAGCTGTCTCTGTTTTACTATCAGTGTGTCTGTCTGTCTCTCACACATACACATAGAAATATGCATACAAGCACACACTCAAATAAATATACACATACATGTCCATAAACTCTTTTCTGGCTAAACTTCAAATGAATGTTCTTGACATTCTCCATCAAATTTTACAATTTCATTTCGTATTTCACAAAAAGACCTATCGCAGTTTATAGTGGAGTGATGAGGAATTTCCTATCTCCAGTTTTGTGATCGCAAGTTTCAGTCTAAACTCTGTTGTACCATAATCTCCTATTGCTTTGATGAAAGTAAATCTGTATAGGCAATGTTATATCTGTTCTTTGGGTATACATTTCTTAAGCTGTATTGACTCATGCTTTTACATACAGTACACAATTTGGCTTCGTTCAATGCCAAAAGCAGATGTTTTTTTTTTCTGTTAATAATGCTTTATTTGTTAATTTTCATTTATTTTTTACCATATATATTTAGAGTCCCGCAGAATGTGATACATTATTAAACCGGATTGGCATTCTTCCTTAGCCTTTGTAAGTAAATTAGCCTCCAGGCAGAATGGTCTAAGCGTTCCCCGGGGTGTAATTGTAACGATACAGTTGCATTCTTTGTTAGATTTTAGGCGTGCTTTACATATAAATAAAATGTTCCGACAATATTTCTTAACGCTCAACACAATTTGGCATGGGGATAAAAGAAATAAAGAAATACTGCAATACATATGTGTGAGAGTGTGTATATATATATATAGGCTTGGGAGTGGTTGTGTGGTAAGTAGCTTCATTACCAACCACATGGCTCCGGGTTCAGTCCCACCTTGGGCAAGTCTCTTGTGTCTTCTACTGTAACATCGGGCAGACGAATGGCTTCTGAATGGATTTGGTAGACAGAAACTGAAAGAAGCCCGTCGTGTAAATATATATATATATATATATATATATATATGTATGTTTGTGTGTCGTGTTTGTCCCCCCAACATCGCTTCACAACCGAAGCTGGTGTGTTTGCGTCCCCGTCACTTAGCGGTTCGACAAGAGAGACCGATATAATAAGTACTAGGCTTGCAAGGAATAAGTCCTGGGGTCGATTGTCTCGACTAAAGGCGGTGCTCGAGCATGGTCGCAGTGAAATGACTGAAACAAATAAAAGAAAAAAGAAAATAATAATATATGAATACACACACACACACACACACACACATACATACATACACACACACACACACACATACACACATATATATATATATATATATATATATATACATACACATAAGCGTGCGTGCGTTTGTGCATACGCACATATACATACACGCGTACACACATACGCGTATCGATTCGACTCTTTGAAAAGTCCAACAGCGAAAGCGCTTACACACAAATGCACACTGGATGAAAACCACTTCCTCAATGGTTAGTGACAGTTCAGCTCCGTAAATAATTTTTCATTTAGTTAATAAATAAATAGATAATAAGATTTTAAAAATAGAATCATTGTGTAAATATTGTGAAGGTAGCAAATATATTTTTTTTAAAAACACTTTCATACATGTAAACGTGTGTGTCTGTGTGTTTTATTTTACCCAGTATGTTATACGGTGTTATTTACAGATTTTGTGTACATCAAGTTCCACCATTAAAAACGAATTATATTTCGTGTTTCGACACTTTTATGATAGATACAACATATACGCACACACAAACACAAACACAAACACACACACAAACACCTGTACGCATGCACACTCATACACACATATGAGTATCTATCCACATATACTTGTGTATGTGTTTATATAAATATAGACCTATATATATATATATATATATATATATATATATAAACTATAATAAATAAAACATATGCATACATACATACATATATGTACATACCAACATCTATATGTATATATACATGCATATATGAGTACAGGACACCACAAATAAACGTAGAACACAACGAAAAACGAAAACATAAAACCAAACAAGGAAACGGACTTTTTTAACAACGAAAAAAACAGAGTACAAGACAACCAACACAAGGAACATTCCCCTTCTTCAGCTGCTCCTGTTTCGACTCAATGAGTGTTTCGAAGTTAAGTAGTCCTTCCCGTAAAATGAATTAATTAAAAATTTTTTGCGGAGGGTTAAAAAAAGTGACAAGAACAGGACGTAAAAGCAATACAAATACATATATATATATATGTGTGTGTGCATAATTACACATAGACACACAGGCATATATATATATATGTGTATGTGTACATATATACACATACACACACAGGCATATATATATATATATGCCTGTGTGTGTATATATGTACATATATATATATATACATATATATAAATATACATATATACATACATATACATATACAGGCACATATATGCATACACACACACAAATATATATATACATATATACATATATATATATACATATATACATATACACGCACATATATGTATACACACACAAATATATATATGTATATATATATATATATATATATATATACATATATATATATACATATATACATGCATATACACGCACATATATGTATACATATAATATAAATATATATATATATGTGTACACACACACACACACACAAATATATATATATATATTGGAGCAATTTAGGATATTCCCACAAAATATACAAATATACTTTGAATTAAGCTTAATAGCCATTTATTAATTTTCTAACTGTTACAACGGTTCGGAAATTGTAGGCGAACAAAGTGGAAAATATATTCATCAAAACAAGAGGTTACATACTGACTAGTAGTCGATATAATTAAGAGGTATTTCAAAGTGATAGGAAGTTTAATAAAAAGTAGTGAATCAGATTGTATATATATATAATGTCTGACGATGTATGCAATTAATCGAGGTTTGGTGTAAAGTACAATTCTGAACCTATATATATACCTCAGAGACTAGACAACCAGCACCAAGCGGACCACGTTGACAGGGCATCATCATATAAATATACAAATATAAAACGGAAGTTTTTAGTTACATTCGTCTTTAGTATTCCCCAAATTTTAAATTAAAGCGATACAATTATGTAGTAAAGGATCATAGACTTTTAAGTGTACGGAGTGTATTTTGCGAAAAAGAAGCCTATATTTAATAACGCTTTTGCTTCATTGAATATTGAACATGACAGTTTTACATTTGTAGTGAATTCAACACATGCTTGATGATGTAGTATATTGAGTTAATTACTTCTTTCCATTTCTCCATAAAAATCAAATCGCTAATGACAGCTTGTGTTAAAATACATCCGAGTTTAATGCCCTGGAGATCATACAATTTCAGCAAGCATTCAGACAGGTTATGTATTGAAGAGAAAAACCAATTACACACTCCAAAGGCGAAACATTATTTTTAAGTATTAATGATCAGGAATCCATTCTGAAATAAATAAACTCAATTCGGTTTAATTCGTATAATAGCAGGCTCTCAGAAGCTTTACAGAATTTGTTGAAAAGCCTTGCAGCATTTGTTCCTACGTTTTCCAAATTCAACCGACTTTAACTTTACCCGTCATTGATTCATGGTGAATGAAATAACACTGAAGAGCTGAAATTGACCATATCGACCAACCTTTTTTGCTCTAAACTTGCTGACTTCGGGATTAAATTTAGTGCAGCATAATTTCAATATTTGATAATTAAACATTGGAAACATCACTTTATCGAAAATGTTAATATAAATTCAATTTTATAATAATAGATATAAAAGAAATTAGTTCAGATAACTCCTCTACATGCAAATATATAAGGCAGCCCAGAAAACTCGACTTGTTATTTATATTGTCGGCATAATACGGAAAGTGGAGGCGCGTGGCTTAGTTGTTAGGGTGTCAGCATCATGATCATAAGATTGTGGTTTCGATACCTGGACCGGGCGACGCGTTGTGTTCCTGAGCAAAACACTTCATTTCACGTGCTCCAGTCCACTCAGCTGGCAAAAATGAGTAACGCTACGATGGAGTGACGTCCTAACCAGCTGGGGAGCACATGCGCCATTGAAACCGGGCCCATGTTGCTGGCTACACTTTAAAAGAGCGCATTTATTTTTATAATACGGAAAAATACAGAAAATTTTAGATTTGCACGTACATCAGTAAAACTTACGTTGACACACATCAGTTAAACTTACGTCAAAATAGCGTGATCTCCAGGGCATTAAATTCGGATGCATTTTAACACACATGCTGTCATTAAGGATTTAAGTTTTATGAAGAAATTGAGAGAAGAATTAACTCAATATACTAAAGCATCAAGTATGAGTTGAATTCGCAACAAAAGTAAAATAACTGAATTACAATACATGGTTTACCTGTCACATAAGTGAATTGCATTGAAACTGAAAAAATCTCATCGCAGTTGTGTCATGAGAATAACGTATTTAATTGTTTTATATTTTATGTTTTAAACTGACGACCTCCATCCCACTTTTCCGATGAGCGTGTCAGTAGTCACTGACGTTTTAGGTCACCTTGATAAGGCTGCCAGAAGGCTGTCATTTGTAGCCTATAATTTATGTCCATCGTGGTGTACGTCAGTGGAACACACACATACATACATTCTTACCAGGACACACAAAGAAACATACGTATGAATCCGTCAGTCCAGCTATCCATATACATGGTACATACATGCGTATAAGTATATATATGCAGATAGTAAGCACACATTCCACTTTATCGAATGTTAAGCCATAAGTTTCTCCAAAAATATAAATGAATTATGCATTATTAATCGGAGCTCTATCAGACATAGGAAACACTATGTAGTTATCGCGGATACACCTTACAAAGGTGTTCTCTATATGTTAGCATAATTCATGACATAAATTTACGATTCGAATGTATTGATATATAACTGATTAACTGGAGACAAATACAATGGTAGTTTTGTCATATGATTGTATATATTAAACAGCTGGATCATCATAGATCGATGTAAAACCAAAAAGAACAAAACAAAGAAATTTCAAATAATATAAACAAGAAGGGAGATTCTGTCTTACTGACGCAGTTTAAAATATTTGAAGTTCCGACTGGTTATGATATAATTTAAAATTATTCAAATTAACCCGTAAGCAAATTATGTAGACAGTAGACATCAAATAGTTAAGAAGTTATGTTAATCTGATGAAGCATCATTACATATTTAAATAGAATTTCATTATTCATGAAAATCTTCGTTTTATTAATGAAGCGGAAACAGATGTAACCTATGAGATGTATCATTGGTTTGTATAACATATTTAAATTGAATTGAATTTATATTTGTTAAATTTATTGTTTTGAGTTCTTCATTTCTGGTTTATATGTATCAACATATGGATGCAAGAACTTGGCACTAAAGAAAGCTGACCAGAAGAGAATTAATGCATTCGTCCTTTAGTGTTGGAGAAGACTTTTACGGGTTCCATGGACAGCGATGCTCACCGATCGAGAAGTTCTTAACCAGATCAAGCCGAAACTTTCGCTGGAAGCTAGGATGACCAAGCATAGATTGGCATATTTTGGTCATATTATGAAGAGAAAATCCCTGGAGAAGGACACCATGCTCCGAATGGTCAGTGGCAAGAGAGGAAGAGGCCGACCAAGAACTCGCTGCCTTGACACCATCAAGAGTGACACGGGAATGGCCATGGCCAATCTGAAAGAAGCGAGCCAGGATAAAACTGGCTGGAGAACAATGATCCATCGAGTAACCGAGCGGTTACATGGATAGATATATATAAGGCGGATCAATATATTCCTGCTAGCAAAATCCGGTGAATAAATATAAATTATTATAGCAAGCTATTTTAACTATACTCAAGTTGCTCTCATCATTTAATTTAAATGCTTTTGTGCGGATCAAAATTCAGAACTGTTAATGCCATTATCATCTCATTCATAAGTTACGTAAAAAAATGGATTACATGCGAGAAAGATAACGATAAAAGTATATACTCTATGAAGTGAAATTTAATTAATTGAAATCAATGTGTTAATCGTGTCGCAGCGATCGCATTAAAATCCATTCTTGCTAATGTATAAATGACTGTATTTTTCTGAAGTAATGTTTACGACAATTAAGCTTTTGATAATGTGTTCTACATTTTCTAAAAATGTTGCAAAGCAAAAATATAGAGTTTGCGGATACACTGGGAACCATGGCATATTGACCATCATATATATATATATATATATATATATATATAAAGCTACAGTGAAACTTAAATCATACGTTCTAAAAGATATTGTTTTGTATCAAATTAATTTGTGTTCCAAAAATCATTTCTACTATTCCTAATATTGTGGCACGATTCCCATCTTGATATATATTATTTTCTTTGAAGATTCATTTGCAGGCCGCATAAAATGCTTGGCACCATTTCATTAGTCTTTAAACTCTGAGCTCAAATTTTACGTCTTTTACTTTCCTTTTCATCCTTTGGTGTCAATAATATAATTACTAGTTGAAAAAGAAGCTCAATTTCATCAACATAGACCCTGCTCGAAACTTGCTGGACTTGCACCAAAATGTTCTCTGAATATTCATCTGTACCAAAGAAGAAGAAGAAATGTTTCGTTCTCGAGCCATGCCAGGCTCATACGGGCCGGTTTCCCGGCTTCAGTGGCATAGAAATTCCCCATCTGGACGGGACGCTGATCCATCGCAGGATTACTCACTTTTGCCTGCTCAGTGCAATGGAACAACGTGAAAAGTAGTGTTTTGCTGAAGAACACAACTTATCGCCCAGTCCAGGAATCGAAACCACAATCTTACAATCATGAGTCCAAAACCTTAACCGCTAAGCCATGCGTCCCACTCTCTCTAACAAAACCACCATTACAGTTTATAAATATATTTCTGTTTTAGCCTTCAACCAATTTTCACTTCAAAAATTATTTGCTGTCTTGCATCCTTATGATTCGAACTCACAATGATACTGTATAATTGAGCCACTATTCTCATAATTATTCCCACCCACACATTTGGATACGTCCTTAATTTTGCCACATCAAATTCATTGAAACCAAATTTGTTTACGTCGAGATTTGAAGTCTGAAGGAATTTTTTGGTAACATTTTCTATCTGACTCAAACATTTCCAACAATTTTATGCCTACATATATAAAGTTTATTAAAATATACATAAATACGTTTAAAGCTACTCTGCCCAGGTCGACTTTGCCTTTCATCTTTTCGCTAAAATAAGTAACAGTTGAACACTAAGGCCGATGTATCCGACTTACACCCTCCCCCGGAATTGCTGGCCTTGTGCCACAGTTGGAAACCAATACCTTCAGAGCTACATAGGCAGCGAGCTGGCAGAATCGTGAGCACATCGGGTAAGACGCTCAGCGGCATTTCGTCCGTCTTTAAGTACACATCTCGTCGAGAGTGCCTTTGCCTTTTATTCTTCTGGGAGTTGTACTTAGGGAGGGAGGTAATTGACTTCACTCTTCTCCTAAAATCGTTGGTTTTGTGATATAATCTGAATGCAACATACAGCTGAGTACAAATTAGGTATACAGTAAGTATCACATTGATATTATAATACTTAATTTATCAAAATTATTAGCACATTAAATTAGTTAGCCTCATTTTTGATATTTTCAGTGTCATTAATCATAATAAGGCATTTATCATAACTATTTATGATAAACATAAATGAGTATTGTAGATTCTGTTGTGACTGAGGAGTGTCATTTAGTTTTTTGACTTATAATTTAACACACTCACTGCTAAAATTTCCACTTATTTCTTAAATAAATTTTTACCGGTGTGTTAAATTATAAGGCACAAAAAGAAAATGACTCTCCCCAGAAACAACAGAATATGCTTCAACACACGAACTCATATAAAGAATCTTGCAAACGAAATCCCCAAACGAAGTATTGTAGATGCTTCCTTTTTTCACACCTGAATACCTGCTTTTGTATCACTCTTTATTTAAAGCTTCAATAATTGTAGAAAATTTGAAAATAATTAATCTCCTTATGAATATTACATAATACAATAAGCAAATAACATAGATATAATGACATTTGTCTTGAAGTGTGAAAATTCAAATGAAAATAATATTTCTATGTTATAAAATGATTGTCACAGATGGTTACTTATTTGAAAGTAGTTATATTAATCTCTTCTCTAGGTATATAAACAAGTAAAATGTTCATAGACGTAAACAAGCTTACAAACCGCTCATATACATATATAAAATAACGATGATACGATACACAAACACCCGTGCATATACACTTTATAAATACCTGGAGTTTACGTCACATCACGACTACACAAATTAGAGCCAACTTATGGCAACGCATACATAGCATTGATTTTTTAATGTATAGTGTATACATTTAAAATGCTTACTTTGGATTAATTTTTAACATATAGAAATGTTACATTCGCTAACATTTGTTATTTCCGAAGCGAATAAAATGATGAGAATATTAATGTCCCCTTATTCGTGAAAGCGATAACGGCATAGTGTATGCACTATATAACTCATTACGTAGTGGCTTAAGGACATATTCTTTTCGCATTGAAATTAATTAATTTATTTCATGGCGATGCTTATATATATTTATATTTAACATGTTTTAAAATTTATTATCATATTTCTCTTATATAACTACGAAACTAATAATGTGAATGAAATTTTACCAGGCAGATTATCTATTAGTAAATTTCCAGAAGTTAAATAAGGATTTGCATAACTGACGCCTTTCACTATATTTACCTGATGTTTTCGCATTATCATATTTTCCAGGAAACACGTAATCATATTAACAGTATGTTCAAATACTACAAATGGGAGTACAAAGGATGTCATTAGTTAGAAGCACCTAATAGAACTAATCTAATTATATAAAATGTTTACTCTCAAACATGTTAGGAGAAATATTAAAGAACGATAATTAAATTTAGAATATAGCACCAACAAATATGCTTTTCGTCTTGAAATTAATATTATATAATATTCAGGAGAGAAAATATATTTTGAATGGGATTAAGAATAAAGCCTCACAGAAACAGAAACAAAAGCATACAAGATTATATACAGGCAAATTTTACATTCGTGTACATATATACATGCATACGTACATACTTACATACATACATACATACATACATACATACATACATACATATATACATACATATATACATGCATGCATACATACATACATACATATATGCATACATATACATATATATGGGTGTGTGCGTGTATATATATGTAAATATGCATATATATATGTACCTATACACATATACATACACACACACACATATATATATATTTATACATATACATATATATGGTTGTGTGCGTGTATATATATATGTAAATATGCATGTATATATGTACCTATACACATATACATACACACACATATATATATTTATACATATATTCATACGTCTAATATATATATATATATATATATCTATATATATATTATATATATATATATATATATATATATTATATATATATATATGTATATGCGCGTGTGTGTATGCATATATACATACATACATGTACATACTTATATATACGTTTAAAGCTACTCTGCCCAGGTCGACTTTGCCTTTCATGTTTTCGCTAAAATAAGTAACAGTTGAACACTAAGGCCGATGTATCCGACTTACACCCTCCCCCGAAATTGCTGGCATTGTGTCACAGTTGTAAACCAATACCTTCAGAGCTACATAGGCAGCGAGCTGGCAGAATCGTGAGCACATCGGGTAAGACGCTTAGCGGCATTTCGTCCGTCTTTAAGTACAAATCTCGTTGATATATATATATATATATATATATTATATATATATATATATATATATATATATATATATATATATATATATATATGTGCATATATTGGTACAGGACGTCACAGAACAGAAACAACATGAAATACGAGGGCAAATGAGTATGCGAACAACGAAAGAAACAAATGGAAGCAAGACAAGTAACATAAAGACGGACCCTTCATCAGTTGTCGGTTGTTCATCTACTCCACATTTAGAGAAGTAACCACAATATGAGGCTTCCCGCAGACCAAAATAAAATTTGGGATTTGCGGAGGGTCAAAGTTGGTAACAATCAAATGACAGTGGAGACATACAACAAACCAAACGAAAACAAACATGGAGGGCCGTTAGGCTAGAATAGGTAAGGTAGCGAACGCTGGAGGAATATTCTTTGACAAGAGAGAACATAGGACATAGATAAAAATGCGTCTGGCTTGCGCGACAGACGGAAGTAATAGAAAGAGGATCGCGTGAGGTAAGGAAATACGGATATGGTCACGTGTGAGCAACGAGGGAGTAAAGGAGGAAGAGGGAGTGATAGAGAGACAGATAGAAAACGGTCAAGGGGAAAAAAGAGTTAGGGAAAGGATGAGAAACAAACGAAAGGGGAAGAATGGGAGAAAAATAATTAGAGAAAGGAAGACAAATAGAACGGTACGCATCAAAATTATTAAGATAAACTTATTTGGAAATGGATGCGTGGCGTTCAATCATATAATAATAATAATAATAATAATATATATATATATATATATATTATATATATATTATATATATATATATATATATTATTATGATTATGATATTATTATTATTTGAACGCGACGCATCCATTTCCAAATAAGTTTATCTCGATGCTACTCTAAATTGTACTCTTAACGTAGTCCTCGGTTGATTCATCGTGACACAAAGTCTGACAAGGCTGGCACTTTGAAATAATAATTAAATGCACCCTTTTAAAGCCTAGCCAGGCTCTTGGGCTCGGTGTCCCGGTTTCTATGGCGTATGTGTTCCCCAGCTGGACGGGACGCCAATCCATCGCAGTGTTTCTCATTTTTGCCACCTGAGTTGACTGGAGCAACATGAAATGAAGTGTGTTGCTCAAGAACACAACGCGTCACCCGGTCCAGGAATCGAGACTACAATCTTACGATCAGGATGCTGACAACCTAACCACTAAGCCACGCGCCTCCACACACACACACACACACACACAC
>NC_043003.1:67803063-67805563 GCF_006345805.1 Octopus sinensis | reverse complement strand
CTTCAATGTTTGGCAAACTGGCAGTAAGTTTGGGGGGTGTTGTTTAGTCGATTCCATCGATCCCAGGGCTCAAGCGTTATCCCTTTTTATGGACGTCGGCGGAATATCAATGCCGAATATAATGACAGACGAAATTACTTTGAGCATTTTCCTGCCAGTTCGCCGCCTCAGTTGTCGCAAAATATTCATATTCTTAAGAGCTTCCCATATAACCAATAAGACGATGACTCTCCATTCTCAATAAAAGATACTTCCGATGTCAAGGAGGAAAAGCTACATCTCTTACAGCTGTATTATTCAATAGCTTATTGAATATTAAAGAGATGGAATTCTAAGTAGAAATACAACTCTGAGAGTATTTTCTGTTTAAGATACTGTTAGATTGAATATATTCAAATTAATAATCAATTATGGCGTAATTTACATAGACGCACAACCACACACGCACGCATTCACACACACGCTCTCGCGCACACACATGTCTACGTCCGCATTTATGCATGTATATACCTATCTCTATGTGGCGTGCATATGTAAGTGTATGTATATATGTATGTATGTATCTATCTATCTACATATATATATATATATATACACACATACATATATACATATATCGTATCTGTTCCCTCTTTCAGTCAGTAGACTTCAGTCATACTGGGCACGACCTTGAATATTTAGTCGAAGGAATAAAACCAATGTCATATTATTTAAGCCTTGTATTTATTCTATAGGTCGCTTTGGACGAAACATTAAGTTACGGGGACACAAACACACCCACACCGGTTATCAAGCGGATGATGAATTCCTTAATATCTAACCAGCATTTTATATTAATTGATACAACGATATTCTTAAGTGAGGGACATTTTTTTCCTACAATATTAGAGCCACGGTTTTATCTTTATTGTGATGTGTATGTGTTACTAACCAAATCAACGTAATTCTGTCCACTTGCGTTCTTCCGTACATTGTATATATCAAAAGTGATTTTTTTGTGTATAGTTAAAGTTGGACTGTAGAAGTTACCGTAACGTTCTGGTGATCTGGTGAGTTCAGTTTCTTTGTTTGCATTCATTTGTGAATCGAACAGACATGTTAATGCAAACATATACACATAGTTTCGTGTGTACTGAAATTAAGCACTGACAGATTTCATTGAAATTGAGTAAATGTTTGGAGTAAAGGTTGATCTCTCATGAATATTCCAGTTCTTCTCAACTGAAAAAGAATAATGAGTTCTAAAATAATCCACACACCGTCATTGAGTTTTAACGAATGAGAGATGCTGCGAGATATCGACAGAAGATTACATATGCTTTACGGAAATGACATTATTCATAAAAGTCAAGAACAATTTGCACAAAAGAACGAAGAACTCTAAGGAAGTGGAAACATGCATAAACAAACTGCACAGTAAAAGTCCGTCATCTGCGACCACTGACATACGTCACCAATGAGTTAGTAATTTTATTCGTCCGGACAGACGAGTCATAATCGATTAGTTTACTTCACAACCGGAATGCAATTACAATATATGACAGGAGATTGTGGAACAATTTCTGTATCAAAATATGTGTATCAAGCGAATGCCTCGGTAATTCAATAACGATCTGAAAGTGATATAGGGGATAATATTGGAAGCGTTTGATATTTCATATTTATTAAATGTATGAACTTGGAAGGAAGACTATTTCCTTGGAAGTGCGTCATACCTTTTTTCTAAGGTCTAATATGTTCAACAGCCAACGATATTCACAGAAACTCATGGTCACTGATTTTTAGAGGCGACAAAAATGTCTATTTTTCTTCATTTTTATAGGACGTAGCTGCAATCTAGACACTGAGTGGTATATTGAAATTTTCAAAAATATAGAGAGTCATTTCGAGGAGTCAATAAAACATTCACAATCGCACTGGCAATCCTTGAACCGCCGCATCTTAAGCAACAAAGCTTCTGTGTTCTCTATCCACGGTACCACTTGAATGCGGTGATCTCCGACGTGTTATTGTAAAATAAAATAAATGTTATGGAAAGAACGATTTGATGACAAAGATGAAGTGAATGTGAAGAAATGTTTACATCTTAGAACACCGTCGGGGCATGATTCCAACTATACTGAAAATGCATGAGTTGGGATGAAATCTCACCTGAATAACTTCTTCGTATTGAGCTATAGTCATTCTACAATCATGTACAATTTCAACAATCTATGTCAGTTAACGAGAAATTCCCATGCCACTTTTGGATAACTCTCAGTAGAAACCTCGTATATAATTATGTACAGGGGTGGACTGAGTAGGGATGCAGTTGCTTAATATGAGTGGAATGTTCTTTTCATTTCTCTATTTCTTTTTTAGGGTAAGAATTCTATGAGTCGATGTTCCTGTTAATTAATTTCTTCTATAGCAAAATAATCATTCCTAGTTTCAGGTATTTATTATATAGAAGGAAATGTTATCATCATTGAAAAAAGTGGTCGATCACCAAGCAATGCTG
>NC_043003.1:67730563-67800563 GCF_006345805.1 Octopus sinensis | reverse complement strand
TGAAAATGGGAAAAAATTGGTATCGTGGTTTTATCAAATAATTACAAGAAAAGGGTCTTATCAAGTAATTGTAAGAAAGCAACATTCATGCTGACGTGGTTGCTACATCAGAGGTTGACGCTCCAGCTTTAACAACAGTGCAAAAGATGACAGCTGAATTTAGGATGGAGAGATGGAATCTTGAAGATAGCCCAAGGTCTGAACATCCCGCAACTCCCACCACCGAGGAAAACATTGATTGTGTTCACCATCTGATGAGGATGACAGGCGATTGAGTATAAATCAAGTAACCTAGAGTTAATATATTGTACACAATGAACTTGGCATGACGAAGTTTTGTGCTCAGTGAGTTCCACCTCATCTGACAGGTATTATGATCAAAAGCAAACCAGGATGGCCACATCACGGGAAAATTCTGACATTGTGTGAAATAGATCTAGTTGGTTTCCTTCAGCGTTTCCTAACTCAAGATGATGCTTTGGCTTCATCCCTGAGTCACAGAGACAATCCATGTTGTGGAAACACCTCCCCGACTCCGCTTCAACAGGGGCAAAGTAGTTTCACCTAAAGAAATGTGATGGCCTCTGCATTTTCAATGCAAAAGGGGTTATATTTATTAACTATCTTTAAAAGGGCCACACGATCAATGAAGCGGATTTGTATGTGAATTGTTGAGGTAGTTACGAAAGACTATCAGGAGCAAACACCTCAAAAACCGATAGAAGGTTTTATGTTTCATGAAGACAATCTTCCATCATAGACATTCTTTGCTTCACCGGGTGTTATGTGTGACTGTAGATGTGAAACGCTTGATCACCCTGCAGTTCTATATTTAAGATATGAGGAATTATGTATATTATTTACATTCGAGGGATATTTGACCTCATCTAGGTTGTTGTTAACACAACGTTTCGGCTTCTTCAGATGTCTTGGGGACATTTTGAACCTGGGTTCTAATTCCCAAGGTATTTTTCGATAAGGTAGCGAGCTGGTAAGAAACGTTAGCGCGCCGAGCGAAATGCTTAGCGGTATTTCGTCTGCCGTTACGTTCTGAGTTCAAATTCCGCCGAGGTCGACTTTGCCTTTCATCATTTCGGGGTCGATAAATTAAGTACCTGTTACGCACTGGGTTCGATATAATTGACTTAATCGGTTTGTCTGCCCTTGTTTGTCCCCTCTGTGTTTAGCCCCATGTGGGTAGTAAAGAAATATGTATTTTTCGATGTTATTATTATTATTATTATTATTATTATTGTTATTGTTCAGGTCACTGCTTGGAATCGAACTTGGAATCTTGGGGTTAGTAGCCCGAGCTCTTAACCACTACACCGTATGCCCGGTGATCACCCTCCCTATTCTAATGATTTGGGCCTATCTGACAATCATCTTTTCCCCATAAATGGTTGCAAAATTGTATCAGGGTTATAATGATGTCATATCTGCTGTTGCTGATTTTTTGAGTAACAAAATGAATTCTTCTTTAACCCATGAAATTTTCAACCGACACTTGTATTTGAAAACACTCAAATAGAACTAACCAATACACACACACACACACACACACACACACACATATATATATATATATATATATATATATATATGTATGTATGTGTCTGTGTGTGCATATATAAATGTATGCACACAGGAACATGCGCATTCAAACGCATACACGCGCACACGCACACATGCATATGTAAATCATTGTGGTGAATGTCTCGTCTATTTGGTTCCCGAAAGTGCGATCCACAACAATCTTCAGAGATGAAGACATGAAGACTGATTCCAGTGATCTGGTGTTAATCACGCTCTTATCAAGGCTTTATGCTCACCATTGGAAAGGAGACCCATAGCGCAAGAGTGAAGGATGAACAGCTCTGCAGAGTGTTTCACAACGTACTCCATAATGCTAGAAATAAAATACTTTCCACTTATTCTTTTATTCTTTTACTCTTTTACTTGTTTCAGTAATGTGACTGTGGCCATACCGGTGCACCGCCTTTTAGTCGAGCAAATCGCCCCCAGGGCTTATTCTTTGTAAACCTAATACCTATTGTATTGTAACCACTAAACAGGCCAGCAACGTTTGTCAAGCGATATATTATAATTAATATAATATATATATATATATATATATATATATATATATATATATGTATATGAAAAAACAAGTCAAGATAGAAAATGCTAAAATAATTTTATAAAGAACATTTCAGTACGTGTTTCAGTCATTTTGAGAACTTTTCAACTGTAACGATTAAATAATTAAATTTAAAAAAGTTAAAAGAAAAGTTTTTTTTAAAAGAATAGTTGTATATTGTTCAAATATAAGTGGCATTTTCCTTGTTTCTGCCTTTAACAAGTGTAAACAAGGGAGACAGAGAAAGGCAGAAACAAGGAAATGCCACTTACATTTGAACACTATACAAAATTTCCTTTAAAAAAACTTTTCTTTTAATGTTTCTAAATTTAATTATTTGATCGTTACATTTGAAAAGGTCTCAAAATGACTGAAACCAGTACTGAAATGCTCTTTATAAAATTATGTTAGCATTTTCTATCTTGACTTGTTTTTTCATATATATATCTACTCGTGTCTTCCTTTTCATCCTTATACATACATACATACATATATATATATATATATATATATATATATATATATATATATATATATATATATATATATATACAACGGCTTCTTTTTAGTTTCCGTCTACCAAATCCACTCACAAGAGTTTAATCGGCCTAGGACTATAGTGGAAGACACTTACCCATGTTGCCACACAGTGGACCTGAACCCGGACCATGTGGTTCGTAAACAATCTACTTAGCGCACAGCCACTCCTTCGCCTATAAATGATGAAAGATAAAATCGGCTGCAGTCGAATTTGAACTCTGAACGTGTAATCAGCAGAGACGTCGCGAAGCAGCTTCTTCAGCGTTCTAACGTTTCCGCCACCTCACTGACTTAAAGAATACGGAACGCTTCACGAATTTGCGTGCCATCCTTGCCCAGGGACCATACTAATCTTCTCTGTATCGTTCCAATTTTAGAACATGTACCGCCGTAGCTAGTACTTGTAAATATGTGTTCGTTTTGTCTGGTTTCGGCCATAAGATTTTTCTGTCGGACATTTTGCTGCTCGAATATGAAATCTTGGATTCTATGTTTACCTGTGATAGATACGTTTTGATCTGATGCGTTATGACACGCACCCATGACACAAAAACCATATACATATACACACTCACAGACTGAAACACACACATTCTCACATACACTCTAGCAACACGCACACACATATACATCCCTACATAACGTACAAATACATGGTAGAGAATACGCCTCGATTGAAATGAGCTTTGATATTCAGAATTTGAAATCAATTAGCTGAAAAGCTCAGAATCTACGTACGCAACAGTAATATTCTTTTTTACTCTAGGCACGAAGCCCGAAAGTTTGGGGAAGGGGGCTAGTCGATTAGATCGACCTTACTACGCAAATGGTACTTAACATACTTTTGACGCCGAAGTTATGAAAGGCAAATTCGACCACGGTTGAATTTGAAATCAGAATGTAAAGACAGACGAAATACCTATTCCTTTACTACCCACAAGGGGCTAAACACAGAGAGGACAGAAAAGGACAGACAAATGGATTAAATCAATTATATCGACCCCAGTGCGCAACTGGTACTTATTTAATCGACCGCGAAATGATGAAAGGCAAAGTCGACCTCGGCGAAATTTGAACTCAGAACGTAACTACAGACGAAATACCAATAAGCATTTCGTCCGGCATGCTAAAGTTTCTGCTGGCTCTCCGCCATACAACAATAATATTCTGCAAGGCTTTTATGAAATGTGAACTTCTTTTCTGTTACCTACATTTCAGGGAAAGAGCTTTGTATCTTTGACAGAAATCAGCACCTTCCTAATGGAAAATCCTTCAATAATTAAAAATTGAAAGGAACACACTCACACACACACACGGACACACACATCCACACACATAAACACACACACATACACAGGCACTGACACACATATATATAAATATATCTATATATATGCGTGCCGGTGCCTGTGTATGTGTTGTGTGTATATATATATATATATATATACGTATATATGTGTATATATAAATATGTGTATATATATACATATATATGCATATATATATATATAATATATATATATATATGCATATATATATATATGATATATATATATATATATATATATATATATATATATATATATATGCATATATATGCATATATATATATGCATATATATATATATATATATATGCATATATATGCATATATATATATGCATATATATATATATATATGCATATATATATATGTGCTTATATATATATATCTGTAAAAACACACACGCACATATATACATACATGCATACATAAATTTTCCGTATAAACCGAAAAAGTATTTTATATATTTTAAATCTAATGTAGCGCTTTCAAAATGTGACAGCATTTGAGTCTATATTAAATTGCATTTATTTTATTTCACAATGATTCATAACTTTACTGAACAAGCAATATATAGGAGACCCCATTTACGATAACAAACTTGTCATTTCGATTCTCTAAAAGCTACTGAAAAAGAATGCCTGTCAAATTACGAACCTCTTTATCAAACTCACTTCCAAGCCCTCTATCTATCTATCTATCTATCTATCTATCTATCTATCTATCTATCTATCTATCTATCTATCTATCTATCTATCTATCTATCTATCTATCCATCTATCCATCTATCTATCCATCTATCCATCTATCTGTTTCTTCGTCAGTCTCCCGATTTATCTATATATTTAGCAATCTATATATTTAGTTTTCTTTAATTCTTCTAAGATAAGAACCTATTTATATCTCAATCTATATTCCCACTTTGAAATTCTTTTTCTCTTTTTTATCCCTTCCATTTTCCTTAATAACCTGAAAAATTTCGTTATGGTTTTACACTTAGGCTATAACCACACACACATTAAGGTTGAAAAAGTTTTGTAACTTTCTAAAATGGTAATACTTGCTTTAATACTACCCTGAAGAAAAATGCAAATATAGAAATCGACGACATCTTTTCTGCGAAAAAAAAAACCCCAAACAAACAAAAATAAAACCTGATTAACACCGTAAATGCATTACACTTCTGACATGCTCACCGCCAGAGCTTTGCAGCGACATACGATAAAATTCTTTTATAGGATTTCAAGTCACGTGCATAATGGCAGAATAGCATCTCAGATCTATCTATCTATCTATCTATCTATCTATCTATCTATCTATCTATCTATCTATCTATCTATCTGCTTACTTGCATGTATCTATGTATTTATGTATGTATAGATGAGATGAAGTATAGTAGACGTGCCACATGTTGTGTCATTCTTTTCGATTCGCTGTTATTTTCTACTTTTTGTTTTCATTTAAAAGCATCTTTTAGTCAAACATTGGTGAATATTTTGCTTTAAAATAGTCCAAAAGAGAAAAAACATCTGATCGGATATTGGAAACGAACAATTAGTTATTTCAGCTCTATATCGCCAATCGGCTACGTAGAGCGGTATCTAGTTCTTCAACCAGCTTCAGAATTAAACATGTAGCAACTATGTATTTCACAAACAGGTGTACAATTACACGACTTTTCTCGCTGAAATAGCCTTACGCAACACACAATTCTGAGTGTTCGATAGGTAATAGAAGAAGCCACATCTGATAATTACTACTATATTTATCGACCGTAATGAAAGGTATGTTTAGTAACATACCTATATTTGTAACGAAGCTAAGTGGTGTAAAAAACAACGGTCGTTGCTCGATGTTTGCTGTCCAGTTGACAGTTACTAACCTCTAACACGTTGTTGCTGAATTGTGATTTCTATGTAAAGGACATAATGGAAATTAATATGCAGGAGACAAATTTTGCAACACTACTACATGAAAAATGACAGCACTTATATGGCAGTCATTTTCAGCTTAGCACGCCCGTGCTCTTTCTAAAACTTCAGGAATCCCTATATGGGAAAACCCGGCTAGTCAAGTTTGGGAAACAGTGAAGGCCATTCATGGTAGACCTCACTCATGGTTCCAGTAAGATGGGTGCAACTGCTCACACCGCAAGGGAAATACTGCATTTGCTATGGCAGTGCTATGGAGATAGATTCATCTCCTGCGACGGTAATGTCAACTGGCCTTCACGTTCCCCAGATTTGACTAGCCTGGATTTTTTTCTTGTGGGGATATCTGAATAAGAGGGCTAATGTAAACAAACCGGAGACCCTGGTGCAACTGAAGGAGAACATAGAGAAAGCAAAGAAGTGGGGTCTGAATCTCTTGAGGATGTTATAGTGCAAGGTTTATATAGATACATACATACATATATATGGGTGTGTGAGAGTGTGTATGTATATGTGTGTGTATATAAATGAGAGTCTTTGTGCCCGTTTTTCTACCTCTTGACAACCTCTATTGTTGAATTTATGTCATTGTAACTTTGTAGTTCAGCAAAAATTATCCCATTGAATAAGTACCGGGCTTTAAAAATGTACTGGGGTTGATCCGTTCGGCTAAAATTCCACGAAGTGTTGCCCTAGCATGGCCGCAGTCTAATAACTGAAACAAGTAAAGGAATATTATAAATATAAAATAAAACGTCACTTCTAGAATACGAATTGAAAATCGATCAGCTATTCGACCAGCAAATATTTAATCTAACATCGTCCATCCCTGTGTTTAAACAAACGTATTTTGCTCATAATTACATACAAATTCACAATACGCATTTATAGCTTTAGCATATAATAGTTGGCTTCATTGAAAAAGTGAATTCTTCCAGCGATAATATACAAATAGCCCACTTAGTAATAACCGATTCTGCTAATCTTCCAATAGACTTCGTCAATTATGCAACATTTTTATAATGCATGTCATTTCACCCTTTTCAAACAGAAGAGCGACGGTTTGGATAAGTATCTGTCTTATTGCAGGCATTCATGCATAAATATTTCTATTAGACGGATATGATAGCATTTGGAACAAATATAGCCACTATTGATTTATCTTAGCAAATACTATCACTGTATATCAAGAGGGAAATAGAAAATGAGGAAGAGAGAGGGAGAAAGGAGAGACAAGGAGATATAGAGAAAACGAGAGGGAAATTTGATCGAAAATAAACGTTTCAGTGAATTTGTGAGAGGGCGACAGTAAGATGACGGGGAGAAAAAGAATAAAGATAGAAAGATACAAACGCGCGTATATGCATACACCCACACACAGTCACACACAAGTATATGTATATATACATACATACATACACATACTCATGCACATGCATATACCTCCATGTGTAGGTATATACATACATGCATACGTGGACACACACACACACACATTCAGTTTCACCTGTAGCTACCAGCAACTTCAAGCAAGTTGCTACTAGAAAATTGATTGAGTATGCACATTTATATAAAGTTTTCTAATCTTAGGGTATGATGCTGGAGAGAAAGTATAGAAAATAGAGGAGACAAGTTGGAAGGCAGGAAAGTAAAAGGAAGGAATGAAAGAAGGAGAGAGAA
Source organism: Octopus sinensis (assembly GCF_006345805.1). Lineage (NCBI taxonomy): Eukaryota > Metazoa > Mollusca > Cephalopoda > Octopoda > Octopodidae > Octopus > Octopus sinensis. Next base: position 67,792,948 of record NC_043003.1, on the reverse strand, counting down.
AGAAAGCGAAAAGCTTATGTGGAGGAGTTAGTGAAAGAAAAGGAGGAAAGGAAAAGAAAAAGGAAAAGGAAAGGTACGCTATTTGGTACTTCTGGTGTCAAGACCAATGCACATGGGCCCCCAGAGGCCGCTTAAAAGGTGACGTAATTTTTGAAATATTACAGATATGAGGAGGCGGCGAACTGGCAGAAACATTACCACGCCGGGCGAAATGCTTAGCGATATTTCGTCTGCGTTTACGTTCTGAGTTGAAATTGTGCCGAGGTCGATTTTGCCTTTCATCCTTTCGGGGTCGACAAATTAAGTACCAGTTGCGTACTAGGGTCAATATAATAAACTGACCCCCTCCCCCAGAATTTCGGGCTTTGTGCCAAGAGTAGAAAAATATATTACAAGCATGTGACTTGAACAAAGAGTCAGGTCGAGCGAGCCGAGGTTCTGGAAAAGAAAAAAACTGTGCATACTATATAGAGCGGATGTTGAGGAGTGTGACGAGTACTAAAGAGACAAAAGTAGTTAGTCTAGATGTCTGAGTAAAGGTTTGTATCCAAGCAATTCCTTGTAGAACATACCATTGAAGTAACAACAGGAAATTTGGAGAGAATAAGTAGATCGTCTGTGAGCTACGGGCTAGAACGTGTCTCTGCATTGCGTGGAACTTTTCAGGATAAGGTCTCGGATTCCTGTGTGTTTCTCTGCTACACTGGAGAGATTTCTTTTACATTTGCGTGTCTCCCTCGCGGGGGGAATTTTACAGTGTTGCTCTGTCCTTGTGGATCCATCACTTCACGATTCAGTCACACAAACTTTATACTGTTTAAATTTATTTTATTTAAGTTCTTATTTATGCTGTTGACTGCATACATTAGATTTTGGATTATTAATGAAGAACCATCGATAGCACGAAGATAAAAATTAGCTACTAATACAGTGCTAACTTAATTTGTGACTATATTATGTAGCAGATGAGAGAAAGAACCTGTCTCCTAAGACATGTTGTCATCAAAAACAGGAAATGGATTGTCAGGAAACTCAATTTTTATTTATGTACATGAGTTGGATAGGAGATTGTATAGTTTATTTGCCCCCCACACACACATGGGCACACACACACAACATACGCACACACACACACACAAACATACACCCACCCACCTACCCACAAACAAACAGACAAAGCCATCATACGTGCATAATTAGTCGTACACAAAATATAGTTTTTAATAGTAGTTTGACTCAGTTCCATACGACATAATTTCGTAGGTTCCTAGAACAAGTCAATCTCGTCAGGTATTAAGTGCTAAATCTAGTAAAGTGCTCTTACTGAAGATAGACGTCAAATCGCCATTACCACGAAGAATGTGTTCTCATGAAAAACCTCAGCAAAAAAACAAAATGTAAAAATAATCAAGGCAAATAAAAATATACGAATTAAAAAAAAACGATTACCTATGTACCATTCGTTTCACTTGTAAATATTTACGTATATGGACAGGCAAACATCTGCAAGTTCATGAGCATAGTCTGTCGTTTACAAAACAATTTCCAGAACTAGACACAGAACGCTCAACCGAAATCCAGTATGTATAAAGTTCTACAAATTATATTTAGATGTATCGTTTCAAGTGCCCTTGCTTTGGCGCGCTGAGATTGGAAACTACTCTGCAGTTAATGAACTACATCAGAAAATTTACCGGTAAGAGAACATGTTTATTTAAAATTAAATAAGGGTAGAAATTAAAACGAATGACTTAGCATATTTTTAAAAAAATCCAAAGATTAAAAATTGTGTTTCATACAAAATTTAGAGGACTGACCACTAAAAGTGGACAGCCTATATGCTAAACATAGACGTCAAATCGCCATTACCACGAAAAATGTGTTCTCAAGACAAATCTCAGCCAAAAACCCAAAACGTTTAAAGAACCAAAACTTTTAGTGGTCAGTCCTCTAAATTTGGTATGTAACACAGTTTTTAATCATATTTTTAAAAATATGCTAAACCATTTGTTTTAATTGATTAATATCAATTTATACCCTTATTTAATTTTATACACACACACACACACACACACACACACACATATATATATATATGAGAGAGAGAGAGAGAGAGAGAGAGAGAGAGAGAGGGAGACAGAGATGAAATTCACAGGAAAACAAAAACTTGTGGATTTAGAGATCAACCATGCCGCTTTATATACATATATATATGTGTGTGTGTGTGTTTGTATCTGTGTTTGTGTATATTGATAGAAATGGTAAAACAACAAAGGAATGAAAGAGACTTCGATATTATGTAAATAGAGGAGTTTACCTGTAAATATAATAAATGACAATTGTTCGGTAGCCATGATAAAACTCCGTGTTTCGGATGTCGGAGCGGACACCCACGCGGCCGTCTCTTCAGTTATCCGGCCAGCGACTTTCTCGCAAACGTTCTAATGCAGAGAATATGAACAAAAAGCATTAAATGTAGAAATAACAGGAAATCATTTTCAAGACCACAATAGAGATTACCTACAGGGAACTGGGCAATAAACCCGGTGTAAATCTCGAAGTAAACCTAGATCTTTACCCCAGATTATTAAAAAGAATGCTAACAAGAAATTGAAACATAATATACATAATACAAAAAACAGGAGAGAAAACATAACGAAACCAAGTAAAATACCACAACTAAAACGCAAAATCCATCAAGCAAACATCAACAGAAGAAAAACATTTTTAACGTCAGGAGAAACACCGGAAAAAGAAAAAAAATCCAAGGGGCAACATACACAAAACAATTGAACCAAACACCAATCAACATACGTTGTTTTAACTTACAAATAAAATATCGATACTATCAACCAATCTACAACAATTTAGCAATTTTGATATAGACTATATGCTTATGGAATCGGATTATAAAATATAAATGTTCTTTTCACTTGTAAATCTTCTAAATCTCAGAAAATTCCATGAACTATTCAATATTAATATTCTGTTACTCATTATTATTAATCATTCGATTGATAACTGCAAAGGGAATGATCTGTGGGCCACAAACAATGCAGTTATGAAGTTTTACTTTATTTTCGTGTTGTTGGGATCATCTGTCGCTATTGCCAGCATTTAAATCGCTACGAAATTCGAACTTGGAATGCCTAGTACTGTTTCAGATACTGAAATGCATCCTATTCGACGAAAACTAACTCTGCAATCGACACCCTTGGGCCGACAAATATTTACGGACACTCAGGTCAACTTACTCCGTTTATCTTAGCAGAGTTTAAATCCAGAAAGCGGAGAAAGTGAACAGCCAACATAGAGCCAACGTTCAATTAATTCGTAGTGCTGTACGCCAAAAAATCATTTAATATCATTTGTGATATTAATGCTTGTATGAAACATTCTTATTTATCTTTGTTGTTATGTTTGTGATGGATGCATTAAACTGAAGTAGTGGCTTCTAAAGTATACTGCAACATGACGGTATAGTACAAAAGCATGACATAAATGCCGGAACAAACCGGTACGTTCCAGCATTTATTGTACACATACATATTTGATCAGCGCTGAAAGATCTCATTTGAGAGCGCAACCAAATGCAATTTTGCCATTGGACCGTTCCAACACCGAGTCTGTAATGCAACTGATATTAACGCACGACATAGACAGACATGAGATATACATTTGAACATGCAATCGTTACTATAAACAAACGTACCTGTATATGTATATATATATATATATACATATGTATATATATGTGTGTGTGTGTATGTGTGTTTATGACGAGATTCTGAATTAAGGAAGATTCCAAGAAAGACAAAAGAATGGAATCTATAATAGAAGATAATAAATAACTATAGGTTTAATAACAATATAATATGGCATTTTATAGTATTAGAGTGAATTATAGTGTTATTGGAAGGTAGTATGTAAGGAGAATGCAAAGGGAAGATAAAATACATAAATATTCCATTGAATAAAGAAGATAAGGAATTTAGCGAATGACAGTGAGTAAGACAAAACCAGAATATATAATGAAAGGAATATATATATATATATATATATATATATATATATATATATATATCCAAAGATAACGCGATAGATTTATCCTAAATGCTTCATCAGTGATATTTAAATGCCAAGGAGAAAATATATGGTTTTGTATGATAGAAGTTCTGCAACTTACTATTATGTGCAGAAATATAAGTTCACTTAGAGATAAAAGTACATAATTGCCTAAAAGTTACTGAGAAGCTCACAAGCACACACATGCGCACACACTCAGAGAAAGAAGCGCGTGTATAGAAGCACATAGAGACGCACATAAACAAGTATAGACATACACATCTTTTATTGTCTATCTTCTACTTGGTTTAGTGTTCTAGCATGGAGCGTGGTCAGGCTACGGCACAGCCTTGAAGCGGTTTATTCGAAACAAATCCATCTCAGTACTTATTGCTTTGAAATTCCGCTGTTTATTTTATCGTCATATTTTCCGAGCCACTAAGTTACGGAGACGTGAAAAGCCAACTCCGATTGTCCAGATTTGTGGAGGACAAACTGAAACACACACATTTATTTGATATTGTTCCCCCTCCTCCGCCAAAACAAAATGATGAGGTGTCCAAACGAATGCATTACTCTAAATATATGATCGAGATCTCCAGTCAAGGTAAAGCCACGTTACTGTGTGTCATGTACTTATCGGTCTAAAATTGCTAGAGAAAGTACCTCTAACCTAGAAGAAAATTTCAAATTAAATAATGAATCACATGGAACAGCAACGTATTTCTGAGGTTCTCATTCAGGGTCATTCTTAATTTTACATTAAGCCTAAATGTGTCCGAGCTGCATTTCAAATTTCCTAAAATTAATCAGATTCCAAAAGCGCCATCTATGAGCTCTAGTATTTTGCTATTTTGATTAAACATCCCTAGACGTTTCTGTAAAACAATGATTCTCCTGATTTTTTCATATAAAATGCATCACGTTGGTAAAAAACGTGTGAACATAAAACTCATATTCCTCTTCGGTCAAATTTTTAATGAAAACACTCTAAAACTTATCGCTGAAGCTCACGAAAAGCGAGTGTGGGTCTACACAGTAAAAAAGGTAAAAATGATATTTGTCACCGCGTTGTAAAATTAAACAACTGAGTCACACAAAGGTTAAAGTGTTGTATTGAGTTGTCCGGAAAGTTCGTGCCGATTTATAGTAGCTTATTTTTCGACTTAATTTAGAACATGGTTGAGTTCATAAAATAGGATTTGACTACACCTCCATTTAGAGTATAGTTTCAGCTATCTTTTCGTCGAAGAAGGTTTATGTTCCTATAATCTGTGTTAATTCTGTAACCCTTTAAAATGGACTGCACTTGATGCTTTGGGAACCAGACAAAAATTGCTGCAGCTCGGCTGGGATTTGTTACCTCACCCTCCATATTCAGCAGATATTGCACCTTCGGACTTCCACTTATTCAGGTCTCTGCAGACTAGTCTTAATGGTAAAAGTTTCAATTCCTTGGATGACGTCAAAAGATACCTTGATGAATTGTTTGCGATAAAACCAGATCAATTCTGGGAAGAGGGTATTTTCAAGTTAAAGGAAAGATGGAGACGCACCATGCAACATAATCTTCCTTATTTGGTTGATTAAAAATGTAATGGCAAGTATTTATTGACCTTTTTCTTTCCTTTAAAAATAGGCACGAACTTTCCGGACAACCCAATATATTGCCTTTTTTCATTCCAAGGATGTTGTGCATTATGGGTTTGTAACACGTTACCTTAGCGTCAGTAAGTTATTCTACTCAGATATCATAAACTGTTTGAGAAGTATAGTGCTACAGAAGAGATTTTCTTTTATTTCCCCAAAGCCCCTTTTCTGGCATCATGCTACAAGTCTAATGTCACAACCGTCGTATCTTTCTTTTCTTAAATTTGCAATGAACACTGAATTGCTATCGATTTCAAAGAATACAAACTATCTCTGAAAATTTTCAACAGAAAATGCATAATGTGCTTGAAAGTGAGGATCTGATGATGATGTTAATGTGTTGAAGAAACTAAGGACAAATTAATCTCTACCTTTAATATATATTAAGACTAGATATTCTCTGTATTTATATTCTTTTCCTATATCATATCTGCTGTAATCCGTATAGTTCAACACTTATGGTGGTAAAGCAGATATATAGATATGATGAAGAGGTTCAGTAGAACAAACCCAGCATTCACCAGATCTCATACTATGAAATACTTATGAGATGAAGTTTACGCTGTAAAGGCGGCAACAGTCGACTAATTTAACGAGAATGCACAAAAATAACGAATGAAATTATTCTTAATATTTGCGATTACATTGCATTATGTTATCAGCAGAGCCTGGATCAGAACCGTCATCAGTTCCTAATCAGCTGTTCATAAAATAATTAAATTCAGCTAGAAGATTCTATTAAATTTGGGAAATGAAATACATTTTAATAAACACTGACTTTGTTATTTAGCCATGTTTATACATACTAACACACTATGCGCGCACACACACGCTCTCTCTCACTCTTTCTCCCTCTCCCTCTCTCTGACACACACACACATATATACATATCTATGTACGTATGTGTGTATAAGTGGATGTGTGAACGCCCGTGTCTGTGCGCATGCCTGTTTGATAGTTCTGTTAAATATGAGCAGCAATATGGAAACTTTTTGTGCAAATTGAAAATTTATTGCGACATTTTTCATTTACTAAGGAAGCATATTTCAAATGCCACACTAATTACACTTATTAGTTGAAATGAAATAGTTTTCTAATCAGCAAGTTACCAACGTCTGAGAAAATGATTGGGTATATTATTTCCTTAATCTTTTAGTCAAAACAAGAGTTGCTGTTTCGAAATGTTAGTAGAACAAAATTGAAATGTGGATGAAAAGGAAATAATGTGATAGGAACTTAAATACATAAAAGCGAGTCATTGCCTTGTTCAATGTCCCATGCAAGGACTATTGAAGCTTTAGTATTTTAGATTCGAAATGCGGTGATCTGGCAGAAACGTTAGCACCTCGGGCGAAATGCTTAGCTGTATTTCGTCTGTCGCTACGTTCTCAGTTCAAATTCCGTCGAGGTCGACTTTGCCTTTCATCCTTTCGGGGTCGATTAAATAAGTACCAGTCACACACTGGGTCGATATAATCGACTTAATGCGTTTGTCTCTCCATGTTTGTCCTCTCTGTGCTTAGCCCCTTGTGGGTAGTAAAGAAACATATAATTCGTGTGTTTTTACGTTCTGTGTTCACATTCTGCCGAGGTCGACTTTGCCTTTCATAATTTCGATTCAATAAAATAAGTAGCACTGGCCTCCTCCCCCACACAAACACATACATACATGCATACACACACTTGCATGTATGTATACATACATGCATATAGACATACATATATACATATATACATGTGTATGGACATACACACTGACCCAGACATGCGCACAAACAAGCTAAAATAACGCACCTTGAATAGCAACAATCGAAAAGTCGGCAAGGCGCAGCGAAAATTTTAGAAAAATAAATAAGTAATTGAGTGGAAATTTTACCGGTCAGCGCGTTAAGTCACAAGGACACTAGAAGAGAATGACTTTCCACAGACACAGTGGTATATATATATATATATATATATATATATATGTATGTGTATATATATATGTATGTATGTATGTATGTGTATATATATATATATATGAATGTATTTATGTATGTATATATATATGAATGTATTTATGTATGTGTATATATATATATATTATATATATATATATATTATATATATATATAATATATATATATATAAAGATAGATAGATATATATAAAGCAAAGAGAAGGGGAAACAGCAGTTTAACCCGAGTTCCAATGTGTTGCTTGCCCGTTGTTTTTAAAATAAAAATAAAATAAAAACAGGCGGATTTTTCTTCTTCATACGAAAATGACGTAAGGCGAGCGAGATATATGAACTCTATTTTATTAGTTATTGTGGTCAATACAAAATTAGTTACATAATTAATGCAGAAACTAAATAAATCAATTTTGAAAAAATAATAGCTTAATTTTCTGATCTTCTTTTGTATATACCATATTTTAAGATATAAATATATCTGTAGACCTATGTGTGTGTACATACATGCGTACATACGCACACATAGTAAGTATTAATAATCATATTTTAACTGCCCACGAACCCCAAAAGTAACTACTTTAAGGTTGTGTGATCTGAACTAAAGCTGCAGTTTACAATTTATCAGATTTCCCGACATCATGAAAATGGCAAATTTCACTCACAAAGGAAATATTTACCAGTATTATGTTCGTATAGTCGTGAAACTAGTAAACAGCTTTACTCAGTGGTAGAGGAAATGTATAAATTATGCTACACTCATCAAATTATCTTCTAATACATCTTTTGTTTTGGATTAGCTTTTATTTTTTCTTGTCACATTTGTCAACCTAGAACTTATTTTTGCTCAGCTAGGTACTTACTAAATTGGTTGTTTTCTCCAAACCGCTAAATTACGGAGACATAAGCAAACCAACACCTGTTGTCATTCGGTATAAATCCCCCCAAAACGGAACAAGAACGTAACAGACAATACGGACAGGTGGACGATACAAAGACAGACAGGAAAACCAGGACGGAACATTCGTAGCTTTCTTGCTCATCAGTGAGGCCTCTCATAATATATATATATATATATATACGACAGTCTTCTAGTTTTCGTCCACTCACAATGTTTTAGTAGCAAACACCTATCCAAGTTATCATGTAATGAGGTTGAACACGGAATCATGTGATTGAGAAGTACGCGTCTTAATATACAACCACTCCTGTATCATATAGTTAAAGAAAAAAAAAACATCTGAAATAAAAACTTCAGGAAGATATTTGAGAAAGCATCTCCCATTATCAGTGAGCAACGATAGCAATTTCTAATATTTATTTGGCGCCTACTGTAAGCAGCATACAACTGTCGTGTGTGTTTTAATTTTCTTATTTCGTATTTATCTTCTCAGTCATACACACTTATGCAAGTAAATATCGTCCTGATATTCGATTTACGCACAAAAAGAACATTGCTATGAATTGCAAATACTGTTTCATTAAACCGCCAATTATACGGTCTGAATAATTTTGTATGCTGTAAATAATTATTACATTTCAATGAAAGGATCTGTTTCTTTTTATGTTTTTTATTGTATATTTATATGTTTTTCCACTTCTTCATTTATGAATTGGTGTGCTAATTTGCAAACTGTTCCAGACGTTCTGGAAACAATGTAAATGATTTTTCATCGATTAATTTCATTGTTCTAAACACGACCATTTCCAAATATTTGCTTAATGCCGGATTTAACAATATTGGTTCCTTGCTCGCACTTTTCATTCCCAAAGTTATGCAGAAATATTCAAATTTCTATTTTTGTTGAGTGCTTCGTTTTTTTATTAGCTTTAAATTAATATATTTTTGTTTTGTCTCTAACAGTATTTAATGGATTTTCTTCAATAATTAAATGTAAGAGTAGATGTGTGTGAGGAAAATACAATATTCTCGAAATGATAATCCGGTAAGACGTTATATTTTACGCTATAGCATTAAAATGTTTTCAGGAGTGTGTATGTAACTCCATCGAAATTCCCTACTTCGACTATCACGCATCTGTTTCTGGCAGACAAACAACATTAATATTCCTGGCATAAGTAAGGAATGGTTACTGGTCCAAGATACGATTGTTGATTGATGTCGGTATATACTTCTTTTTTTAATAAACGCATGAGGGTTTCAAACATGCATTACTCTAACTGGAATGATAAAAGCCCTTTGAAACTTGGCTGGGTATATATGTAAACGTCATGTTGGGATGAATAAGTAATTCTCATGAATAATTGAATTCACTTCTTTCTAGCTTAAAACAATGAATTGGTTAAGTTCCTAAACTCACATGAATAATTATTAATTCGGCCAATTCAATTGATTATAACACTCTATTACAAATTTGACGTAGTAAAAGAAGTAAAGTTTTCTTTGAAATTATGTTAAAAGTACATTAGAATGAAATCATTCCGAAATTTGGGCCAAAGACTTTAAAATTGAATTGAATAAAATTTAATTATGTGAAAAATATAAATTTATGAAGTTGTAATATCGATTACACTAGTTCATATATTTAATCTACGTGAGGCAAGAGAAAAAAAACTTTTCAGAAGTATGAGATGGTGATTGAGTTATCATAATTAGATCTATATATACTTATATTATAAATATGTTTGGTGATGAGATTATGCATTAAGCTAAAAGATTGATGGAAGAAAGACAATGAGGTCTACAATTCGTATTGCTTGAGAGATTTAAACTTGAGCAGCTACAGGAGCAAACATAAGGATAAGCATTTGTACTTATATATATATATATTTATATATTAATAGTTATCGCCAAGCTAACATGGCAGTCCAGGAAAAAAGGACAAATACTGCCGTTGATTAGCCCCAAGAGACCATGTGACGCAGAAACCTGTGTCCATTACAACCTTCGAAAATGGGAGATCAGCAGCTTCCCATTGCTGGGTCAACATCCACAGACTAGTTTCGGGGTGATTGCTCCTTCTCAATGTGGAGGAGCCGAACCCAGCAGTACTGACTGTCTGTTCGAAGGTTTATATATATTCAGTGGAACACATCCACTGGTTTTCAGAAATATTATTAGTTCTAAATTTCTCTAAACGAGACTAAGGGAGCAGTACTGGGTATTAATAATTATTGCCAACCTAATACGGCAATTCGGCTAAGCTAATCAACAGTAGCATTCGTCCTTTTTTCCTAGACTGCCATGTTAGCTTGGCAAAAACCATTAATATCCAGTACTGCTGCCGTTGTTTCCTCTAGAGAGAGTTAGCAATATTAATCTCTCTCTCTCCACACACACACAATATATATATATATATATATTATATATATATATATATATAATATATATATATATATATATATATATATAAGTATATATATACATGCATGTATGTGGGTTTTGTGTTTGTGATTATCTCGCACCACTGCTGAATATCTGGTATTGGTTTGTTCAATTTTCCGTGACTTAGTGGTTCGGTAGCCTTATTGATTCACAAATCAATTATATGTATGCACGCATACGTACTCTTACACACACACACACACACACACACACACACACCACACACACACACAAACACACATACACACGCATTGATCTTAGCTTGAAACACGCCCCACAAAAAATTAATCGACCATGTTCACATCTCAACTACTACTGGGCCAGGTATTGGCCCTCACAAAAATTGTCACCTTCTCACCTGTATAGCTCTTGACCCATGGCAAAGTGCAGAATCCTGGTTAAACACCGCATTGTTAAGCCTAAACTTCTGCTCCATCCAAGGTAACAGAGTTCTTTAGGATGTCCGGATACTCGTTGGTGCCGATCTTCAAGCCAGACTCACTGAAGTGTGGATCCATGAAACTTATATCACTCTCTGCTGCATCAAATACCATCAGAAAGGCAGGGTTCTTGGTCTAAAACATAGTGGGAACATCAGAAAGGTTGCATGCAATCAATCGAAAATTTCTGCGGATCACCTCAATGTCCGCAGTGAACATCTCTTTCTCCAGAAACGCAGGAAATTTTCCTGCACATCCATGCTTGATGAATGATAAAAGCTTTAGGCTTTTCGCGGCTCTGATTGCTTTGGCCTTGACTGTTACGAGATGACGGCGTGGTCGAACATAGCAAGTCATGCCGAGGTTCCTGTTCACAGCTCTGGATACCGTAGAAAGGGACACGCTGCGTTTCCTTGCAAGAGTTGTCATGGATGTGGATATACTGGCTTTAATGGAGCATTTGTGGCCAACGAGATACTTGGATTGCGCTGGGAATCACTTCGAGACTTGTGTTCTTTTTTTATCAATTTTGCCTGTTTTTAATTTGTTAATTCACACGACAAACTTGCTTGTAGTAGTTTCGTCAACTTGACTATTCTATTGGCAGTGTGCTCCGAAAACAACAATGGCAGAACTTTTCTGTTTCTCCATGATTGTCTGTTGTCAAAACAGTTCACTATTTACCTGACAAAGAAGTAGAGGATTAAATTTTCAAGCAAGCAAGGTTTTTTCAAAAACTGAAATGTTAAACCTACCAACTCATTTGCTTAAAATTGGTCTCAATTTATCTGCAATACCCTGTAAAAATGTGTGTGTCTATCAATAAATCTGTCTGCCTATCTATTTGAATGTATACACACATACACCCACACATATCAATCACAGCTCGCCATCGGTTACTACGATGACAAGCCTAATTGATTCGTTCAGCGGATCAACTTTCAGTTACAGGTACTACTTATTTTTGCCGGTTGAGTAGACTGGTGCAATCTGAAATAAACTGTCGCCCTCCAGGATGCAAGGCGCCGCCAGGAATCGAATTTAGAGCCTCCGGATCAAGTCACAACTAAGCCATGTACCTTCACGCAATCACGCGCACACAAACACATACAGAGATATTAACACAAATACACACACACTTTCACATACACACACTTTCTCACACACACGCACACGTACTTGCAAACACATACTAGCACACACACACACTTATATATTTACCAGTATTATGTAATTCATTTTATAATTTGTGTTTCTTCGAAATGTGCTACCTAATAGTGTTTACCGTTTATTTTCAGCACACAGAGAAATAGTTCATTAACTAGCAATGTACCATATGTAACAAAAGTTTGTACGTCCCTTGGAACCAGCGAAATGTTCAAAATTCATCTGGCTTCAGATATATTACCATCGCCTTGTGTGTTTTCAAACAGCATGTATAAAATCTTTGTGTATCAAAGATTTATCTAACATCAAATGCAATCCAATCAATATTTGAATTATAGCCAAACAACTGAAATGTGTTTATCAAAAGGGAGATCACGTAAGAAATATTCCCATGGCATTTCCAAAGCCTAGAACCCAATCATTTACTGGATACTTCAAAGAAGCCCTCGGATTTGACAAATAAACCTGAGCTACGTTCGTTTCGTGAATTGACATGCTGACTGTATACCCAATATTTATTGTTATCTAAAGGCGAAGTTAAAGGGTATTACACCGAGAATATATGTCATTCAATGAATATATAAGATATATTGGTAATCGATTCTAAGAAGATATTTGATTGTATTGAGACAGCAGTAATGATGAAGATAATCTCTGTTATGGTTATCATTTATGATATGCGAACCAATGTGAGATCTAACTAAAATTTGATAATGTGAAATCCAGTTAGAACTAGTAATGAAAATGTTGCTCATAAGAAATACGTAAAAAAAGAAAAGGTAACAATAGGAATTTATAGTAATAGGAATACATATAAAACCTGTTGCTGTGTTGTTATTAATTTAAGATTGTCTAAATTAACATTTAAGTAGCATGTAATTATGTGTTTAGAGAAACAAATATCATAATTATGTGCAATAAAGGTATCAATTAGTATACTCCTCTGTGACCGCGTGAATATATTTTTGAAATGCTATAGGTTTTAATTTAATTTATAAAATGAAAAAGCAAAATTATGTTAAACAGCAAATATTTATATATATATATTTGAAATATGAACGATTTCATTGGTGGTAAATTATAGTAATATAAAAGTAACTGCAGGCTTAGTTTTAAGTTCATTTTTAAAATTTTTTATATGTTTCAAAAATTTAATTGTGTTAGCTTTCCAAATAAATAATGTTGCCAACGAAAAACTTCTTATATTGTCTCTCGAGCATTTTGAATTATTATTAAGATTTTCCTCAAACCACACCGCTCTCTCAAATAATATGAACACTCTCAGATGTGAACTTTGTAACTTAAGTAAAGTGGGGATACAAACGGTTTGATTATAGGTTTATTCGATGACATTTCGGTCGGAAATATAGAACAACAAGAAAATGAACATTAACAAAAGATTTTAATAGTGAATCATGTTTTAAAAATCCTCTCCTCTTTAAGAGTTTAATTTATTACGTTTTTACAAGTAGTCGATCTCTCGTAAATATTTTTTATGCTTTTATTTGTTTCAGTCATTAGACTGCAGCCATGTTGTGGCACCGACTTGAAATTTTAGTCGAACAAATCGACCCCAGTAATTTAAAATAACAAACCTGGTACTCATTTTACTTGAACTCTTTTGACGAACTGCTAAGTGTTTGGGATACAAGCACCCGTTGTCAATCGGCGGTGAAGAGACAAACACAGAGTGAAGCACACATACACAAACACACATACACAAATACGCACACACACACACGAATATATATACGACGAGCTTCTTTTGTTTGCGGTCTATTCGGTCTCTGTAAATCCATTCGCAAGGCTTTGCTCGGCAGAAGGATATACTGGAAAACAGTTGCCCAAGCTGCGTCGCAGTGGCACTGAACCCGGGACCAAGTCTTTCCGAATGTAGCTTCTTACCACACAGCCACGCCTTTTCACTTGTATTTAAGAATGAAACAATGGTTTAACTAAATACTCTGCGCACACAGATACATTCGTCCATACATATTCACGTGTATGTATGAGGAGGTGTGTGTATGCGTGCGTGCAAACGTGCCGGGTAAAATTTGTCTGTATATCTCTGTGAGACTGCAGATATATATTTCAAAGAATGTTCATATTTATTTGTTAGTAAAAGAGAATGGAATAGCAGCAAAATAATTAAGCATGAATTCGCGAGCAAATGAAATAATTTGTAAACAATAAAACAGGGAAAACATGCGGGCAAATACTAATGTGTGTGTATACATGGGTTTATATTTATATTCGCGTGTGGCACTCTGTGAGCAGGAATGCTATAAAACGTATCATTACTTCTTTATGCCAATGAGGATGTTAGCGTAGTGCCATTCGACAGTGTTGAAATAGTAGCCATTATACTCCTATTTCTGAAAGAGAGAAAGACATCTTGGCTACTGTAGTCCTATGTTTATTAAGAAAATATATGCGGTAGGGGCGGGTATGGGTCTCTGATAAGGGATTTGTTTCCTGTTCACATGGTTTCTCGTTTGCACCTTGGGAAAATGTCTTCTACTATAGCCGCGGATCGAACTGCCACGAAGCATTTTGCATGGCGTGCTAACGATCTTGCCAATTCAGCCTCAATCGTGCTGCGAACATCGATTTCATATTTTGGCACCAGGCCAAGAATTTTGGATGATAGGGCAAGTCGAATTCGTCAATCCCAATGCACATCTGTTATTTTATCGAACCTGAAAGGAGGAAATGCAAAGTCGACCCCAGCAGAAGTTGAATTCAGAACGTACAGACGGATGAAATACGTCTGGCAAGAATTTTGCCAGGCTTGCAAATGGTACTGCCAGCTCACCGCCTTAATCGTGATGTACATATTAAAAGCAGGAACTGTCTTATGTGAGGTTCTAGCTTATCATGATCGTTATAAAAGGCTGATCCAAAGGCTCATTTACTGATTTCTTGAATGCTATGCAAGCCAGGACTGTTGTATTATTCGCCTTTGATCGAAGGAATATTATAATATTACGTTAAAGTATAATTATAACGGATTCGTTACAGGAAAATGTCGCTCTGCGGCGATACAGTTACAAAGAAACGGTGAGAATCCAGATGAGGTTCTTTCATTGAAAGGTTTCAATCAATGCAGTTCAATCATAAAGAGAATCATATGTATTGAAAATAGAATGAAATCGTATATTATTCATTCTTCTGTTACGTATTCGTGCTTATATTTCCAATAGATTTTGAAAAATGTTTCTCTACTAATAGTTCCAAACTCAGATATTGCAATTATATATAAGTATATAAGAAAATATTTAACATAAGGAAGAATAATAGACACTATTCTGTTTATGTTTAGATATTCTTTATTTATGTCCCTGTCCTATCTCTAAATTAAATCTTCAGGCTATAGTGACATCTCATAAAAGCACGGATTCTTGGATCAACCAAATATCCTTGAATGGAATATATACAAGGTATATTGCTATCAATTCATGCAAGTCTCTTAATTTTCAATCTCTCTATTTCGGTCTCTGTTATTTATCCCTCTCTTCTTCCTCTTTCTCTCATCTCCTCTCTCACATTGTTTTGAAAATTTTACTTCTCCAAAATTTGCTTCTCACGCATGCGAACGTCAATCGCTTTCCACTTCGTGTTTGAAAACTTCCTTTGTATTTACATATTATTCCCCCATTGTATAACCACATTTCCTAGCTCTGAAAGCAGCTCTTAGCTAAAAACTCTGAAATGACAAAGCACCCAGTTAAACTGCATCAAGTTATTTGTAAGCTTAACCATAAATCCACGTGATATGTAACTGGCATCCCCATCTCCATACCACATGAAGGAGCCTCATTCTATGTTATTAGGCTACCAGCATTGTAAACTGCATCGACTTGCAATTATATCTTTTAGTAGTTTGGCTTTCTTCTTTGGTTTCGTACATTGAAGTTGTCTTTAAGCATGTATTACATAGTTTCCTATTTTGTGTGTGTGCGCTCATGCGTGTACATGTAAGCGTTTCATTTCAAAATCAATCAGTTTTCCGTTTTAGGTCTCAAATTGTAGAAGGCGCAGAGGTACCGCAAATGTTAGTGTAATTTTAAAGATTCGATGATTAAGTATTAGATATATATTTCATTTTGCCACCAAAAGCGATTTGTAAATATAATTTTATACTGAATCTCGAAGACCGATATAATTTACTACTTTACTTTAGGCATTAGATATCAATTAGGATAGAAAGGCAAGGCTGACAATTTGAACGCTAATCTTGTATATATATATATATGTATGTGTGTGTATGTGTGTGTGTGTCTGTCTGTCTTTAAAACCTACATGACGTGGTATATCAAAGCCTGGAGATATGCAGCAAGTCGCTGAAATGTAGATTATACACCGTATCGTATAGCGTTACAAAGTAAAACTGTGAAGATCGAAATAACCAATCTTCAAAGCAATATTCAGATCATGTATTCGACTTACTACAGTATGGATAGACGGGTTATTGCCAAGAAAAAGTGAAAGCTGCGTCTAAAGCACAACGCAGAGTATATCAAGTTTAATCAATAAGCTACTGGTGAATTCAAACTTTTACAAATCCATCAAGTGAATATAGCTCCTGGTATTGCTAAAGGGAATAAACCTGCTCATAAACATGTCATAAATGAAGTGAAATATAGGTATTCGCAGACTTTATATTATTTCTACTTATATCAGTTACATACCTACAACTCTTCTTGAAAGAGTGAGATATCAATAGACAGGGCAGAAGATACACGCCTCAATGTCAAATTCATTTCTTCTTGGAAAACTTAGTGTATAGAATGCAGTGAAAATAAAATCTAACTTTCATTTGTACGATTCTACTGAAATAGTACTTAATATCCCTTCGTTTATTAGTTTTCATTATACTGATGTGGCAAAGGCTGTGCATTTTATAGTCTGTTTATTTAAAGTAATTGGGAAGTTTTGCATTTTAGCGTCAATTACATTCTGAATGACTAGATTCAATATAGAAATCATTCGACCCTTGAACACAGGGTTTTCTTAGGTATGTAAATCATACATAATCATTCTGGATACATCAGACTTGTTTTAATGATCCCATGTACAATTGTAATGTGACACAAGTACTTTCTCTATCTGGAAAAAAGCACTGCTAAACAGAAGCCATTTCTTCGTCACATAACTATGAGAGTGGGTTGAAAAGTTCAGTGGCTAATTATAAAAGGATGAGGCTACCGTTTTGAAATCATGTATGCTTTAATTTCAACTCTTCCTTTTTTTAAATACATTGATTCTGTGCAGGTAAAAACTGATATCTGACCACCCAGAGAAGTGACTACTTCACTTGAGAAGGATTAAAATTTTATCCAACATATACTTTATAAAATGATTCAAATATGTTGGTTTCATGAACAGATGAAAGACGTATTGGTTAATAGTAATCTCAATACAGTTTTTCACATTCACCAACGACAGAATATCCTTATTTATTGTCCAGGGAAACACAATTATAAAAGTTCTGTTGCTACGTCTTAAGTAAATGGGATAAACTTGTTTGCTCATGTAACGCGTTGTAGACTGCATTACATAAATATATTATTGGTGCAACAAAAGTGTTTTGTGTCAATGACATAATTTATTGGAGAAAGGGAAAGAGCGGGAGAGAGAATATAGTCTCAACACAAGATACAAACTAAAGCGGTCGATGGTTCTATCTGTCCATTGATAAATTTTATACGAAGACATACTTACATCCATCCATGAGTAGAGAATAGACTAAAATATATTGACATATTTTATACCAAATTACAGCACGGAAGGAAAAAGCATAATACACTGGTAAAAGGAAAAACGTGATACCACCCAATCCATCACATTATCATGTCGGTTTCCCGGATTCTGTGGCATGCATATTGTGGAGTGATGCAACGTGAAATGATGTGCGTTGCTCAAGAACTCAACACATCGCCCGGCCCAGCTCAAGAACTCAACACATCGCCCGGCCCGGCTCAAAAACTAAACACAGCGCCCGGCCCAGCTCAAGAACTCAACACATCGCCCGGCCCAGCTAAAAAACTCAACACATCGCCCGGCCAGGCTCAAGAACTCATACGTCGTTCAGATCCTCAAGAGCCCTGAGTGTAATTCGCTGCTATCAACTGAACCATGCGCCTCTCTAACTACGGTAAGCTCAACAAAAATATGTCTTCATGTGTAGCTGCTCAAAGCTTTTTGTGTTTTAGAAGAATATTAAACTCAGTATTTCGCAAGGATTGGTGTTAAAAGGGGCATAGGAACAGGTGGTGCTATGTAGTAAGTGGCTTCGTTCACAGCCACATGTTGCCACTGCGTGACACATTCGTTGACTATCTTCTGTTATAGCAACTAACACACACACAAACACACCCATATATATATATATATATATATATATATATATATATATATATATGCATATATATACACACACACACATAAATGTATACATACATATATATATATATATATATATATATGCGCATGTGCATGCTCGAAATTAAAAGTATGAAATAGCGACAATTGCCCATCATATCCTGTCTATATATATATATATATATATATATATATATATATATATATATATCTTGAGGTCTACATTAAGGGTGACCGTGTCTTCGGAGCGCTCAGACACTTAGACGTTAATTTTCCGATCAGTTGATTGGATCCGCTGGAATCCGCTTCGCCGTAACAGGCAAACACGCAAAATAGCATATAACGATTTTAGTATCAGAAAAAATACAAAACATACTGTTGATAAATTCATCATTAATACGGTTTGTTTTGACTGAAACATATACAAAATACAATTTCGAATCTGTTTCATTTAACTGAGGATATCTCCTGGAATATGGAGTTTTTCATGTATTCAGAACTTATTCTAAGTAATGAATTCGTTTTTATTTAGAATGAAAGGCATTGAAATAGTTAAGATTTCTTTTAAAAGTTTCAGAGTAAAAACATTTTGTGAAATTCACGTACATCAATCATTGCAGATAAGTCACACGTATAATATAACAGTGCTGGAAGAACTTAATCGTATATATACATGAAATCACAAATAAATGGAATGCAAATAAAAAGGAACACATCACATAGACAAATACAGGAGTGCGTGACTGTGTATGTGTGCGTGCGTGCCCAGTGGCATAACTAAACATGGCAGGACTTTTACAGCTTCTTTTTCTTATACATGAATATAAATGCACTTATTTATTAGCATTGACATAGTAGTTAGTGTGTATCGTTACAAAACTAAAATATTAAATGGCGATACTTTGATTTGACACAGAACTAAAACACTTCCAGTAAGAAATTCCACTAAAATTTTGTTAAGTTTTCTCTTTTCAATTGAACTTTTTCATGCCCATGTTATATATATATATATATTTATATATATGTGTGTGTGTGTGTGTATCTATGTGTATGTGTGTGTGCGTGCGTGCATGTGTGTATATGTATACATGCATCTATGTATGTATACGATTTATCAATCTTACTTATCAAATATAAAATGGAACGGAAAACCCATTCGATCATACCACGTATAAGCTGAAGTGCGAACAAAGTTACGATGTTCAGAGGAGGTGATAAAATGAAAAGTAATTTGAGACTAACATATGTTTATTGTCAGATTTATGTATATCTTCATTCCTTGGAATTTCATTAGGCGTTAAAACCATGAAATATCAAAAGTAGCGCGATAGATTTCAGTTTCAAGATTTGATATACATTCATACGTCCATGTGTTTATATATATATTTTGTTGTTACTTTTTATTATATATATATATATATATATATATATGTATGTATGTGTCTGTGTGTGTATATATATATGTGTGTGTGTGTGCGTGTGTCTGTATATATATATATATATAGATGCATGTAAAAACACAGACACAGATACACACAGCCACACACACACACACACACACACACACACACATATATATATATATATATATATATATATATATATATATATATATATACATGTTATAATTTAGAACAAAATGTAGGAGGCTGCCATTATAGTATTCGGAGTTTCGAATGTCGGAGCGAATAGCAATGCTGCATACTCGTCGGCTGTTAATGGCAACAGACGCTATGAAAAAGGGTTGAATAAAAGGAAGTTGCTCTATTAGGTAGAATGAATAAAAGAAAAACAAAAATTCTCACAATATATAAATATAAACCCCGTGCGTTCACAACGCCTTCATGCATACACACTTACATAAACAGGTATACGTACATGCACATACACACGCACAAACATACATGTGTATGCGCATACTCAGACATACATCTTTTTCTACCTATTAGAGTAACTTACCTTTTATTCAACGGTTTTACATAGATTCTATTTTCATTAATAACCGACGAGTATGCAGCTTAATCCTTGGCTCCGACACTCGAAACTCGAGTACTATAATGTCAACCTTTTACTGTATATTCTAAGTTATAACATATATAAAGAAGTCTCTATTTATCTAGTATCGACGTCTCATCATTTTGTTACTTTTTATTATATATATATATAAATATATATAAGTAAATAAATGGAGTTGAACGCAGATGCTATTCAAATTCTTTTACTTTCGACATATGTTTCGAAGACAGCATTGGTTTTATTCCAAAGGAATAAACGGTGTAAATGCAATCTTCTCATCACGAAAGAAAGAGAGCCTATCTCAACAAGATATTATAACAATTTTAATGGCTGCATAAATGATAAACAGAAAGTTATTGAGTATTAAAAAAATAAACCGTTAGTAGATTCGACGTCAAAGGCAGATACTAGACAGAAAAGGGGTAAGGAAATAATAAGTAGAGAACAAATAAAGAGGGATATATTGGTTGAAAAAATGTTCAAAGGCTTGGAAGTAGATTTCACTATTGAAGTAAAGTGCAAGTTAAACTAACTGTTCAAACTGTAAAGACTGGTAAAATCACTTATACAAGCTAAAGGTATGTTTCTGCCAGTACTTACATTTGTAAGTTCACCCTATAAGTAGGTGGTTCCGTGTGGTTCCGGGTTCAGTCCCACTGCGTGGCACCTTGAGCAAGTATCTTCTACTATAGCCTCGGGCCGACCAAAGCCTTGTGAATAGAATTAGTAGATTGAAACTGAAAGAAGCCCGTCCTATATATGTATATATATATATATGTGTGTGTATGTGTGTGTGCGTTAGTGTGTGTGTGTGCGTGTTTGTGTGTCTGTGTTTGTCCCCCTGCATCGCTTGACAACCGATGCTCGTGTATTTACGTCCCTGTGACTTAGCGGTTCTGCAAAAGTGACCGATAGAATAAGCACTAGGCTTTCAAGGAATAAGTCCTGGGGTCGATTTGCTCGACTAAAGGCGGTGCTCCAGCATGGCTACAGCCAAATGACTGAAACAAGTAAAGAGTAAAGAGTATACGTACATATATCTGTTTGTAGTTACTGTAGATGAATAGCAAAGCGAGAATTCATTTAATGATAATGACATTTAAAAAAAATAGAAATTAAAATAAGATTATTCATGAAACATGGAACCTTTAATAATGCATGTATCCCATAATAAAACGCCAATATCTCTAACGATCATATTTCAACAAGTTCTAAGAGAGAGGTGATCTAGCAGAAGCGATTTGAGTACCGAAAAACATGCTTTGCTGTATTTTTTCTTTACGTTTCGAGTTCAAATCTCGTGAAATCCGACGTTACCGTTCGTCTTTGTGTGGTCAGTAAAATAAGTTCCAGTAAAGTACTGGAGTTGATGTAGCTGAGTTACCCTTTCATTCAAAATTGTTCCCAAATTTGAAAAGTTTGTAAAATATTCTTTCTGTTTTCCTTTCTGTTAATTTTTTTCCTTTGTATAAATTGCGTTTTATAGTAACGTAATAAGTCTGTGTCACCAGCATTCTCAAATATGCCGCTACACGAATGGAACCCCGATATTGTCTATGGCTGTCTGAGATATTTATCTGAGATATATATTTAAAAATAAGCTAGATATACATCACATTTCAGCTGCCACTTGGATAACTGTTTTTCTTTTTTTTTTGGCAAATTTTGTGATTAAAATATTATAATGAAATATCGATTTCAAATTTTAGTAAATTTCAGCAGTTCAGAGGAGGGGGGAGTCGGTTATACGGACAGCAATATCCACCTGGCACTGCTTTCACCAATAGAGAAAATAAATGAAAAGCAAAGTGGATCTCGATGGAATTTGAACTCGGGACGTAATGCCGCTAAGCATTTTCCCCGGCATGCTAACAATTCTCCCTGTTCACTTGCTTGATCGAAATATACAGCATCTCTATCAGATGCAAATATTTTCAACTAGGTAGATATGAATATAGCCGTGTGACCTTTCCATTTATTACTGTCAGTCCTTAAAAATTATTACCAGAATATATTTCAACAACTCTCAGCTCAATAGATACACATACATTTTAATACCAGTTTTGAAAACTATATATATTGATAAATTAATTTTTAAAAAACACTCGTGTTGCTGAAACATTCGGTAATAACAAACAGCACTTTGCATGTCTGTATGGCCGTTTGCAGCAGGAACAAATATCACCAGTGAAGAGAGATGGTGGTATCTTTGGAAGACTATAGTGAATAGGTACATTATGAGAGTTGGATAAACTAAGGGACAGTCTAAAGAATGAAGAGGATCTGGTACAGAGTTTTCAGAAGATATGAAATAGGATGGATTTGTAGCAAAAGTGCTCCATTTTTACATGGTATCCGCGATATAGGAGCGACCAAATAACAACAATTCGTATAAAATGGAGTGTAATGAAAAGGTTTTCGATATTTATATGATAGGGCTTATAAGAGGATGAACCAAATTCGTAGCATTCTAGAAATCGAAATCTTCTATGTGAAGTAAAACAAAATTGCTGGTTTCATTTTAAAAGGACTACGACTGCGTTGCATGAAAGCAAAAAAAAAAAAAAAAGGAAAAAAGAAACATTGCTACTAGGTGAGATATGATTGCGTTGAAATTACCTGATACTATTATCAACAGTGTTTGGCATCGCTGAAAAGTTTTAAACTGCTGCAAACTGCTTAAGTCACAGTTAACTCAATCTGTCATATATAAGACAACCACACACACACACTCATACACACACATATGTATGCATGTATATACATGTGTGTGTTTATAAATATTGCGTAAGATACACATTATATTATGTAAATATATGCATATGAATTTATAGATAAAAATTTTTGAAAATATATATATATACATATATATATAAACACACACATGTCTGCCTGCGTATATATGTGTATATAGATATATGTATACACGCACACACACAGACATATATATATATATATATATATATATATATATATATATATATATATGTATGTATATGTATATATACATATATATGTATATACACCTATATATAAATATGCATTTACATCAGAAGACACACACATACACATGTAAATGTGTATATGTACAGATACGTTTGTATGTATGAATATGTGTACGGAGAGAAAGCGAGAGAGAAAGCGCGAGAGGGAGAGAGAGAGAGAAAGAGTGAGAGATAGAGAGAGGACTAAGGGTTAGAATGCAAATATGTCCACCGAAAAAAATCGTCATCGCTGGAAAAGACAAATAATATTTTCCTTTGAAATTATTTACGTCTGGAAGATTAAAGAGAAAGATTATTCTATCATAACTAACTTCCGTATCTATTCCTCCTTTATATAAAAGCGGACGTGAATATTATCGAAAAAGTTTTCTTTTATTATGATAATATGAATGTTATCTGTCTGCACAGATTTTGTCTCTTTTCTATCTTCTGGTAAACCCTCGGCAGTCTTGCTAAGTTTTTTATGTCACCTTTATAATGTGGTCGTCTTAACAAACGGATTTCCGTTTTGATTTGAAATATATAACATGAATAGATGTATTTCTATGACTATAACACACATTTCCGATATATCTATAAAGTTTAATATTAATAAATATATTTGATAATGACATATTTGTATGCCCTTATATTTAACGCTAAATTTCAATGTATGAATTAGATTTTATTGATATGAAAATTGCTTAGAAATCACAAATGAAAGAAAGGTTTTATAGTACTCTGGTGTATGAAATGATGGTTAGTAGCCTGTTCTAAGCATTAAAACGGAGAACACGGGCCTAAATGTTCCATACATTAAGCAGTAAGTTGTTAGAGTGTACTGTCATATATTACAATTTATCTTCTATGCAACAAAATCCTTGGTTTCATGCGCGTGTCGAATTCAGTTTTTGTTAATTCATACGAGACCTAGAATAATAGCTCGTATTATATCGTTTCTGTAGATGAACAACTCGTTCAAGCTTTCGTAAAGATAACGAGTCTAAAACATTTACTCATTAATATACCGTAGCCCTAATGCCAGATTATGAATTGTTGCCCTAACTGTTGATATTCCAGTATGATAACGCAGGGCAGTATGTCTTTCCAGAACTGTCTGCAATATACGATAAATTATTCATAAATGAGTGAGAATCAGTATAAGATGCTGCTTAGCCTGTGGTGTTCCTGTCTATCACATTTGTTCATAAGTTTTGCAGCTATGGCGTTTCTTTGCTTTCAAACAGCGCATATGGGGAAATGCATCATATATCAATATAACATCGCATCGATAAGACGTGTATGGTAATTCATACCGGGTCTGCATGAAATTTATTGTAAATGAAACGGACATGTATTGAAGTGTGCATTTACATAAAAACTAAACGAGGAATACATCTGCGATGTTGAACACTATCATAACTAACATAATAATCCCTTTCTTAGGTTGTGCCTGAAACCGTATTTTCCAGCAAAATGTAAATCTCTATCGAAAATATTATGAAAAACATATGAATTAGTTTTTATTTGTTGTGTCGACACTAACAACGGTGTGTTTTAAAATATGTAATAGTGAATGATTTCTTTATACTACACAGAAATATAAAAAGAAAACGACTAATTTTATTTGATGGTTGGTGGGAGGGAACACAGTGCACATGATTCTTTACAGGGAAGGTAGAGTGAGGAATATAGCCTACAACCTACACCTACTAAAGGCATTCAATACTGGTGAAGTTTAACTTTGCGATGAATTAAATCTATCACCTAATATATATCTATGTATCTAATCTATCAGTCTGTCTGTCTATTTATATATATATATATATCATCTGTCAGTCTGTCTATCTATATATCTATCTATCTCTCTCTCTATCTACCTATCTATCTATCTCTCTCTCTATCTACCTATCTATCTATCTATCTCTATAACAACTTATCTCTCTAAACACACACTTACACACATACGTAAACATGCAAATACATAAATACATACATATGCAGACACGCACACAGGTATCTATTAAAATACTCGTTGATTGCATTGGTACTGAGGACATATTTTAGCGGCGGCTATAATAGATTTATTCGACTTTAATACTTGGTGGGTATTTTAAACTATCGAGCTTTAACATTCTGGCCTCATCAAGATTTGCAGTCAAACTTCATAAGCATATAACGAAACGACGCCTTATATTTTGTGTGTCTCTCATTAGCAAATGCATGGTAAATATTATTTGCTTATTTTTTATTTTATTTGGATATATAGAATTCCTAGAGGCGCAATGGCCCATTGGTTAGGGAAGCGGACTCGCGGTTTCGATTCCCAGACCGGGCGTTGTGAGTGTTTATTGTGCGAAAACACCTAAAGCTCCACGAAGCACCAGCAGGGGTTGGTGGTGATCCCTGCTGTACTCTTTCGCCACAACTTTATCTCACTCTTTCTTATGTTGGCCTGCTCGCTTAGCCAGCGGGGTGGCGTCATTTGAAGGCTAAAACAATTCGAAGCGCGTTGGGACCAGCGATGTGTAGCAACATCCGATAGCCTGGTCGGTCACGGTGATCACGGTGATATAGAATTCCTATGCTCGCACATAATCTATTTATAGGAAAGTAAGGTGAAATTGAGAATTGCAATGAAATAATGCCTGAAAAGCTTGTATGTAATACTGATCGATATGAAATCTATAATCAAATCTAAGTGGCTGAGTATATCATCATCCTTGCACATGCTAGTAATCTTTTCAGTAGGTATCATACACAGCAATATAAGTAAATTTACTATTAATTTAGATTTAAGTGAAGTTCATTGATGCAATGTATAGCCTTAATTGTCTGAACGATGCAAAATCAAACATTTAATTTTTTATATAATGCAAAATAGTGTATACCTATTATAAAAGGGAAACATTGTGTCAAAAAATAAGTGAACAAATGCATGTTAGATAGAAATAAAATGCAACTATAAACGGTAAGGAAGTTTATGTTGCGGTAAATTGCATTTTGGCAAAGCATAATGTAGTTTTAACCAAGTAATAGCATTTGAAGCTCTCTGTTTAAAGCATCACTTAAAGAATAATCCGTTGTATTAGCATTATGGTTTCACATCGTGAAGTTATTTCTTTATAGTTTTCTCTTAATTAAATAAAAACGTTGCCTGTGAGATTTGGATTTAGATTGAACTAAATACTAAACTTAAACCTCCGTACAATGTTGCTCTCAATATAGAGATTAATAAAATTTAAGGAAATATTCTTTATTAAGAAGAAATATTCAGACGTCTCTTTCGTAAACAACTTATTGTTGTAGGATATGCTTATAAGTTAATTTCCTCTCGAAATTTAATTTCACTAGTATTATTAGATTATTAAAACATTCAGCCAAAATGATAAAGTACGACTACAATTTTCTGACTTTATTAAATCTCTATTATGAGTTTTATATTTTAATTGCATTTGAGAAATATTACTGTTTCATCAAAGTTCTGAATAACAATATTAAAATAATTTCTATATTAGATATACCACCATTAATACAATAACACCATAAAAAAGTTTTCTTTAGAATACTGGTCCACATATAATATAATTGAACGCATTATCAATTAATGGGTTTACTATTTATCTTTTAAGGCATCTAAAATTATTATTCATTCAGAATTGTTCCCATTGACCCAAAACAGAAATAGATGTTTTATCTCATTTCATGTGTTTCAGTCATTAGACTGCGACCATGCACCTCCTACATAAACTCCAGCCAAAAGAAGTGACTCCCAGTAGTTATTTAATTTTCAAGCTTGCTACTTATTCTAGCGGTCTCCTTGCCGAACCGCTAGTTACAGGGACGTAAACATACCGATACCAACTGTCAAGCGGTAGTAGCAGATAGACACATGCGCACTCACACATACACACACATCCTCTCTTTCTCTCTCTATCTCTGCCTATCTCTCTCTCTCTCTTTCTCTCTCTATCTCTCTCACACACACACACACAAACACATCTGTACGATGGGTTTCTTCCAGTTTCCGTCAACTCACAAGGTTACGTCTGCACGAGGATATATAGTAGGCGAAAGCAAGTTTCCCATGTGCCACGCAGCAGGATTGAAACCGAACCCTGTGCTTGGGAAGCAAACTTCTTGTTACACAGCCGACCGAACTTGTGCCTGGAAAAAAATAATAAAATGGTGAAGAATGTTCTTTACCAATTGATTGATGTTGAAGTGATAAATTGACATTGAGACTGAAATCCCACTTTTTAAATTTCAAAGTTGTTGTCAAGGCAATTGAATGATTTGATATATTCGTAAGTACTTATACGCGAGAGATATATTTTGAACGCGCAATAATAAATTGTATTGGATTGGTGCATAATTATTGCGGCTTTTATTGATCAAATTTTATTCAATAAAAACAATATTTCCCCAAAACATCTTTAAATGACGGTCTGATTGTCTGCCAAGCAAATGGGAAACAGTAATTGAAGTAGACGGTGGATATGATCGGAAATAATCATTTAAAGATGTTTTTGTTACGTGCTTTTCTTGAATAAAAATTTGTTGAAAAATATCCGCAATAATTTTGCACCAACCCAATATTTTTATATTTTGTGTAATGAGAAAAAAGATACGGAATACTGATTGAACGCAACGTAGTAATTAGGACAAGTTAATACATCGAAATAGGGTATAAACAGCGTAGAAAACCTGAATATCAATATCAACCAAAAAATTTCAAGAAAGGGACATGCTTCACTGGAAGTGGTGTCAATGTTTACCTACTTGAATTTAATAGGAATCAAAATCATGTAGACGTGGATTTATGACATTTCAGCACCAAGTAAAATTGGTTGACGCCTAGTTTGGGTCAGATATCCCAGAGTAGAAGAATCTTGAAGAGGTAACGGATAATATGGATACTCTCACCAGAAACGGTCTGAAAGAAATCTATTTGTGAAACCTCAAGCTAAATTGGCGAGCGCCAACATCTCACCCAACGTCTATTATGATTTCGCATTGTTCCACTTGACGCCATACCAATCAGGAACATCTGCTTGATTTGATGTCGGCACATACGAAATAGAGGAACGATCATACAGTGGCTGAAGAAGCGCAGTAATGCATTGTGGTTCTATACCTCCTGCAATTTCAAGAGAAGTATAAGTATCATCGCCGTTATTTTTTCCGGTTGTTTATATTTTGAACTAAAATCTGGTCGAGGGTAAAACCAGTAAAATACTGATGACAAGGCTACCGACATTCCTCTGATTTTGCATTTACTACTACTACTAATACTGCTGCTGCTGTGCTTGTGCTATTGCGGCTACTTCTACTGTATAATATAGTGAGGAGCCAGTGGAGGTGTACTTTACTGAATATAGTAACAGTCCTCCGTATTTTGCGTTCATATGGTGCCGGGTTCGAACTTCAGCTTCATCATTCTGAGCTTAATAAGTTATTAACCAGTGAAATGCAAATATGATTTAATTGAATATATACCCGCAAAATGCTTAAGTAACAAGGTAATATTAAAAATCCCGTAAAAATAATGGTCGTTAAAGATATATTAAAACAGCATTTAAAACAACAATTTAGTTCGTATAACCTGTTAGCTTGAGCATATAAATAAATAAACGAGGTAAACGCACAACTATTATGGCTCATAACGAAAGGCTTTTCATAATTTGCCCAGATTTTACGGTTCATGATTAAACGCGCATATGTGATGGACTATGATACATGCAGCCACGCATTAGTTCCTTTATATATTTATTTTATGTGAATTGATTATCCGTAGAATGCTTACATTTATGATGAGGAACATTATTCAAATATTTTATGTCAGCAACACAATTTTAAAAATCGCACATCGCATTTTCGATAACCGCTCGTTATGTCATATTCGGCTGCTAAAACTGAATGTTGTTCCGAGTATGGCAGCAAATTCTTCTAAGTTTTCTGATACAGGTGTGTGGCAAAATCTTGCAGTAAATCATCTACAAGTGAAACTCTCGATTAACTAGGGAAAATTCATATGCAAATTATAGCTGCGCAGATTAAAGGTTAACTCTAGGTTTAAGAATTAATATTTACTGGCATTAGAAATAGATTAAAATAGGTTGAAGATAAAGTCAAACACTTCAGTCGACAACATTGCTGATACGATAGAATTGTTATAGATTCGTACTGATAAGAAACACATTTGGTCTCAGTAACATGTGAAATATGAATGTTGATGAACACGGGTAGATACTTACGAATCTGCAAATAGTGTGAAACTATTTTCACTGATCATCGGTCTGTTTATGGTAAGTAATTAAAGAATAGGTTCCAGTCGATTCAATATTCCTAACTTTCAATAATTTAAATATAGTTTAACAGGAGACACTTTACTTGTCCATTTTTCCATATACAGAATTACTAACTAGCAACCGATAATTAAATCACGATATGAATTGATACAGCAGGCAACCATTAAGATATTTCATTAGATAATTGGAATCAGTGGTCATATTATATTATGTTCTTAATTAATCATCATCCAATGATTTTAATATGGTATCGCGATTTATTGTTGAGTGAATGATAGACGAGTGGTGGAATTCTTACGGTTTGGGTTTGCCTGGGATAGAAGTTGTTCAAATTTCTAATGTATTGCTTGTCAAGTTAATGACGTGGCAATATTGTGATTTTTAATCTGCACTCTTTACTTTTCTATTGATATAGTGAAAACTTATTGACAGGTGTGTATTCATTGTATCTTCAATCTCAAATTGTGTTCGACCTCTGATATTCAATTCCCGAAATCCTACCTTTGCCATATCGGTTAATTATATTTTCCACAATAGTGACAACTAGATATACGAAAGAGTTTGTCATCTCAAATTTAAGAACTTTGATAGTAGAAAATGCTTTATATTTAAATTACCAAAATATTCATATCCAGCTGGAAACACAATCAGAAGTATTGTTATCATGCAAACATCGCTCATTGCTCGGGTTTGGGATTAAAAACTGTTCACGAGACTTCTACATGGGAGCATGTGATAATGTTAAATGCTCAATTTTCTACATTTATATTACTTCTGGTCCGACTCGTAATAAAATTATGCCACCACACATTCATGTTTTCTATATTACTAATCTGCTCTGTCTTTGTTGCAGCTGCATTTAAATATATGTAAATGACGAATCAAACACTATCCGTCAATAACCATTTGCTCCCACGTTTAATTCACTTGATATCTTGGTAAGACAAATGAACACTAAAATTCCAAAGAAATAAGTTGTTGTACATCAGCAGTGACAGGAATATATAATGTCGATCCATAAACGTGCCAAATCAAGTTATTATGTACATGACAGTGTGTTACAACACAAACTTCCCTTGACAGGCTGAAGAACAAAAGTTAAAATGCATGAACTGTTGAAAGTTTACAAATATTAGCGCTCATTCCACTTCTGATAAATGCCCAAAAGTACATGTCAAGATCAGAAATGAATTTAGTTCTTAAAAGTGACCGCGAATATTGCATTGAATAAAAAATTCACTACCCATAAAGCAAAACTATTAAATCATCTCAAATAGACAAAATATATATATACACTCAAAATTATGCCATAGATCATTCATTGTAGAACATTTACTTTATCGTATAATTTAATTGTATTAGATTATACTCTATAACTATCATCACAACGATATTAATGCCCTAGATGTCTCACTTCTACCGTTTTTATATTAGCCTCAGCTTGCCAAAAGTTGGAATCGGTGCTGTCATCCACATTATTTAATTGGAAGTATTTTTATCTCTCACGGAGATGCAAAAGCAAGGTTAATCTCAATAGCATTTCAACTCGAAACGCAGCAAGTTTTCAGAGTAGCGAAATCCACTTAATCGCTGTCCTTACCATGCTGCAGATCGATCGAATTTTCCATTACATATATTATACAGGAATTATGAGAGCCTGGACTTTATCTATCGTGAACCCACGTGTGGGACAAGAGTCTGCAGTGAGCAGTGGTAGTACCTTTCCTACTAAGACGAACATATTAATATGCAACCAATATTTGAGTAACATTCAATATGTAGAATTCACAAAATTGGGAAATTCCAATTTAATTCGAAAATAATGGGAAGCTCTTGGAAAAGAAAAATTCTAATGAGTAAAGATTATTTGCCAGCATAATGTGGTAGTCCTGCGTGGGACGAATGTTACAGTAATTTAGCCCCAGCAAACATTATCTCCAGCTGGCTATCGACGCGCTCTCTGCGTCCTTACTTAATGTTTCTTGTTCAGAGATTTAAAAATCTTAATGTCTTGAAAGAATGCACTTTGACGCAGAAGACATACACTATAGCTCTATATTTAAGAGATGAGGAATTATGTACATTATTTACATTTGACGGATATTTGTCCTCATCTTTGTTAACACAACGTTTTAGCTGATATACCTTCCAGCTTTCATCAGGGTTCTTGGGGAAATTTCGAACCTGGGTTTTCATTCCTAAGGTATTTTTCGATGTTATTATTATTATTATTATTATCATTATTATTATTATTATTATTCATGTCACTACCTGGAATCGAACTCGGAATCTTGGGGTTAGTAGCCTGTTAACCACTACGCCATAAGCCAGTGGGTAGAAACAATTTGTCAGAACTCTTCTGGAAACTCTCAACGTAAAATCCTCCATATAATTTAAGGAAACCTATCTTTCATTTGCAATAGATTGTTCCTTATCCTTAAATAAAGTGGTAGAAACGGTTTGTCAGAACTCTTTTGGAAACTTTCAACTTAAAATCATCCATATAATTTAATGAAACCTAAGTACAGAAGGTAACAGAGGCTTATTTACTGTCAGCAAACATTTTTGAAACTTGAAAGTCTGCCTGATATCGTAAATTACATCAGTTTAGCTGCATAGGACTGGAGTTTTATGTTTAATAAAAGCATTACATAGTACATTACGCGTATGTAGAACTGCTGCTTTTCGAGCTGAAAAAATTGCCAAGAAGTTAATCAAAATATAGGTGTTTAATGTACTGCTACCGGTGTTGTAATATTGGCATAACCAATGCACAGTTCGTATCCGCTAAAATACATATCCACAAGATGTTACGTCTTTAAACGAAACTAATTTGCCGTGCTAGCTGTTTTATGATAATACGTTGGCACCCTTTCCTTGATGTGATAATATCATCTATTGGATCTTGCAAGTCTATTAATATGCTATATTGGTTGAAAGTAATGTACTTAATCGTTTATATGATTGGAGAAAATGCTTCCAAATCGTCGATCATGCTATCCTGCCCCAAAATTGAAATTGCCTTCTTATTTGAAGGTAAGTGCAATATAGTTTTTTTTTCTCCATATTTTAGGTATTTTTCGAGGTAAAATGATATTACATGATGCATACATCAGATGAAATAATTCCACATGTCTAAAAAGAAAATATTTGCATATTAGTTGAAGGAGACTAAAATAATATGTAAAAGGGATATATATGTATAGAAAAAGGAAATAACTTGGATCGATTTTGACTTGCCAACATTAAAAGTGCAAGTGAACTAATCAGTCTCAATGGTCCTTCTCAATGAAAACTGAGCATGAGGTCGGAATGGACCTACTTATACTAATTAAGGATATACGCTAATTAGCTTCGTGGAATGTATATAATATTCATGAAGTGTTACACATCAGCCTAATCAATTAGTTTGATTAGTCATTCTGCTTTAGTCATCTAAATTCATAATAAAGAGCGATGAAATATTTTTTAATACAGAAACGCTGAACTAGATAGCAACATGTTTTCTGGTTAATAATGCTGCTTTAATCTGTCTAGACTTTGGAGACGTTTTGCAATTACGATGTAATATATATTTGCTATTTCAAAGTAATAAATGTTTGTTCAGTATAAATTTTCAGATGTAGCTCAATCATTTATAAAATAAATGAATCTGAAGAAAGTAGACGCTTGTACTTTAGCGATAGACATAAGGAAACACAATATTTGTAACTATAATTAATGAACATCCGACTGATGGAACATCAGGCGACACTGGTATCTTTTTAACAGATATATCTTGAAATGTAGAGCCATCATCATCGACATAAAGGCTTCCTCACTGGTCACAAAGAAATTTAAGAAATCTTATAATCAAAGAATCCTTGACTATCCACCAACATAATTCGGAGATTGAGAATTGGTCAGAGCCTGGCTGTTGGCTTTCATAGCTTACTAAGTTTCAATAAGAGTAGCTATTTGCACCACGACTGCCACTGACCAGTGGTTATCTACATGCTGCTATCACCTCTGCGACCACTGGTAGCACCACTTGATGCAAACCGACACGGTTCTAAATGTTCATCGCAGCTAATCAGGATCACTGACTGTAGAGCTCTTTCCCTGCAAATATTAGTTCTTCTAATTCAAATATCTGCTCCACACAAACCTGGACCGGTATATTTTGTGTGTTTACATCCCTTAAAAGGCCTTTCTGCTTCAAATATGTTTTACATTTATTCGTTTTACCTCACTGCAAGAAGCCTTCCATTTTCACTAATTTGACCTCATTGCTAAAATGCTTCAAGCAACCTACACAAACACACGGACATACAAACACACACACACAAACAAACACACACACGCATATAACATATATACCGAATAATATATGTATATCTATTTGTTTATCAATATGTCTATATATATCTATATATACGTGTGTGTATAAATATATATATATGCATAAATACAAACAAATACATAAATACATGTATATATATATATATATATATATATATGTGACCTCGTGTGTACATAAATACATAAATACTTGTATATATATATATATATGTAAATGTATAAATGTGACCTCGTGTGTACCGTTGGCGATTTTTTCCCTCTGTTTTCCCTTCTCTGGATCTTTCCTTCTCCTATGTTTCTGACGAAAAGCTCCGCTCGAAACGTTAAACCCTCTTTCTTTCCTTATTTCCTGAGCGTCCAATAATACTATATTTGTTCCACGTCCTCGCGTTGTTGTGTTTTTTTGTGCTTTCTTGTTTGGATTAACTTCATATATACATATATATATATATACATCAGCATATAATCGCCCGTGTTTTAGAGAGCATTAATCAGGTGTAAATGTAAATGCAACTTGTATACAAATACTTATATTTGATATAATGTATCAATTGGTGTGAAATAAATTTCTGAGTTTTATGCAAAAGATCACACTTTAGTGTTATTTTCAGACCAACCATTTGTCATATATAATTATACAAGAGAAGCGACTGAAACTTTAAATTGTGTATACATATAAATGATAACTCACGCAAAAAACTTCTAAAGCCTCCTCGGTGGTGTGTTTATACATCATTATACATTATCGAATAGACTGTCACCTTCTCAACGTTGCCATTATGCTTTAGTAGTAAAATATTTTACATGTTAATTATGGACACGTTGGAGGATTTAATTAACAAACGTTAATATATTTATCGATTGAAAAATATAAAAACAATTGTTTGGAGGATGTTGTGTGTACTTATTTCCCAAGATACACAATCCAATTAGCGTCACTTTTATCATCTATGTAAGCTGCAAATTAAATTTTGTTTGATTGTAAAAAATGACATTATATTCTCTATATACTCTAACGCAAATATTTTGCATTCTTTGATATACAAACCATTAAAGCTGTCTGTATTTTTTGTGATTACAAAACGGATGGTTAAATAAGTATATTTAATAATAGAAAATTGATAAACTTTCCTTTAGTTCTAATTCAACACATAAAATACACTGGCATTTGCGAGAAGAGGTAACAGCATTTAAATCGAGTTCATAATTTTCCCGCGTGATATATTAATTGTAGCGAAATATAATTTTGACAATAAAAGTAGTTATATGATTTATTATATGAGATTTTTTTGATACAACAAGTGATTTTTCTACAGCACTTATACCCACATCAGAGATAAATGCTTGTTATATTTTCCATCAAAGATGCGTTTTCGGCTGAAAATTCAACAGGCGAATTTTATAAGTGCTTAATAGTCTCGGGAGAATTGTAGTGATCTCTTATCTAAAAGTTTCGGATAAAAATCTTTGCATAATGTATTAATTCTATATAACACAAAAAAACATCCGCCACTCATTTGGTTGGTATACAGATAATGCCATATTATATTTAGTACAAAGTAATATTTACATAGCAAAGAAAGCTCCACAGATCACTTTCTACCTCTCTCTCTCTCTCTCTCTCTCTCTCTCTCTCTCTATATATATATATATATATATATATATATATATATACATATATATATATATATTATATTAAATTAGAGATAAAACCACTATTAGGCAAATCGAACAGTGAAAAACACAATACATAAAGTTAATTTTTAATTTAAAATATAGAAGTTTAAAAAAATTATTTAAATAATTTAAACTTATAATTATATATATATATATATATATACAAATATATATATATATGTATGTATATTTTATATTTATATATTATTTAATTAATTAATTAATTAATTAATTTTTTAAATATCAAAAGTATTAAAAGTTTAATAAAAGATAAAGAGTACAACACTACGACCGTTTCATGGCTGTACCAATTCGAATAAAAATAATTTAAATTCAATTAATAATTCGAGTTATGGTTACAGTCAATCTTCAGGTTAATTGAAATATTTTAAAAATAACCAGAAATATTTAAACAATATTTTAAAGATAGAAATAATATAATAATTTTACTTATAATAAACTCTATTATCAAACTAAAACTTAAAACTTAACAATTATGATTATATCAAAATCGATTATAATGTGAAATATTAATTTTAATTTATAAGGTAAGAAACCCACCAATATTTAATATCGGTAATAGTCTATATCTAATTACATAAATATTTTTTTAAAAATGGCTATTATATATAAATTATCAATGAAAATATATAAATGTATATAAAAATTATAATTAAGATCTAAAATAATCTCTATAAATAAATATATATGCACATATAATAAAGACCTAATAAATTAATTTTTCATATTTTAAGATGAAATACCTAATTTCAAAAATACAAACAAACAAACTTAAACGAACTTTCGGAAATCTTATTTAAAATACTTATAGAAATAATCAATTCGTAGTTATATAGTATCGAATAAATACTATAAATACTATAAATATAATTATAAATGGGAATAACTAGCGAGACGAATTGAATAGAGCTGGCGTGTAGAGAGTGAAAGCCTTGAGTCAGAAACATAGGAGATGGACGTAAGTGATATTACGCGGTCAGGAGTGAAGCCAAAGAAGAAAGATCATGCCTCGTCGAATACCAGTCACGTGAAATGGAAGGAGAAAGGTAGGGGGAACAAGAATTGAAAGATTAAGTGAAGAACGAGAAAGAGGGAAAAGGTTAATGAGAAAGGTACAAGCGATATAAACAAGGGGCAAGGTAGGAATTAAAGAAGGAGAGGGCCAGAGTATGTGAGAGAGGGAGGCGAGGAAAAGAAAAAAAGAGTAAAGAAGGAAGAAGAAAGTATGAGGCGGACTTCAAGACAGATTAAATGAATCGTACAAAATAGATGCATACTTACTTACAAGTTGAACAAACCTGTAAGTACGCCGCTAAATGTATATATGAATATAACAAATGGAACAAAATCGCAATATATGCCAACAAAACAACCGGAGAGATAGACAATGCAAACATAGACAAGATAAACAACAGATAGAGGGAGATCAGCAAAGCAAGCACGGGTAATTCATAGCTTTCTCTCTTCAGTCAAGTCCCCGGATTGTCATCACAGTTCCGGGCTACTACACTTCAGACTGTTCAAATCTGGTTGCCCCCAAAATGTCTGAGCTGAGCATAAGACTTTTTGTGAGAAAGCAAGCGAATGTTTACAACAAAGACAAATAAACAGAGAATATATATATATATATTTATACATATATATATACACATATATGTATATATATGTCTTGGGGCCACTGATGTTCATAGTGGCCCTTTCAGACATGCCTTCAGTTGCTACGATGACCACCCTTGCTAGCTATGCAGATGACACAAAGGTCTCCCACGCAATACAGAACCCTGAAAATATTGCGCATCTGCAACATGAGCTGGACACAATATACAGGTGGGCTGAGGACAACAACATGCAGTTTAATGCAGGTAAGTTCCAGGCCCTGCGCTACTGGCACACAAAGGTAAATGACGTGAAGACTGGATACACTGGCCCAGGAAGAATTGCAATCCCTGAGTCAAAATCAGTGCGTGACCTGGGCATTGACATGAGCAATGATGCATCTTTCCGAATGCATATTGCTAATCTGGTGATAAAATGCAGACGGCTAGCTGGATGGATTCTCCGAACTTTCAGAACAAGAGAGAAGGAGACACTGATGGTCCTATGGAAAACATTTGTCCTCAGCCGCTTGGACTACTGCTCCCAACTTTGGTCACCACACAATATAAAACAAACAGCAGAACTCGAAGCAACTCAGAGAAGCTACACAAAGAAAATCGTCTCAATGCAAAATGTCAGCTACTGGGAAAGACTGAAGGTATTAAACCTCTTCTCCCTGGAGCGGAGGCGGGAGAGATATGCAGTAATATACATCTGGAAAATCCTGGAGGGTCTTGTCCCAAACTTTGGCATTCAAAGTTACTCCAACCGCAGAACGGGGCGCCGCTGCGTGGTGCCAAGGATTCCAACATCTCCAACATCACCATCAAAATACAGGTCCAGATACTGCAACAGCTTGGGTTTCAGAGGACCACAGCTTTTCAACATCCTCCCTAAATGCCTGAGAGACTTACATGGTGTGGATGTGGGTTTCTTTAAAACTAAACTGGATCTCTTCTTGTTGGGAGTCCCAGATGAACCTACCTCACGACAGGAGACACGGATGCGGGCAGCAGCATCGAACTCCCTTGTTGATCAAGTGCCACGTATCAGAGGTGGATTCACAAACTAGTGTGGCTCATTCAGCGGTGGTGCCCCAGCATGGCCGCGGCCTTCGGGCTAAAACATTTTTAAGGATTTAAGGATTTATATACATATATATATATACACATATATATATATACACATATATATATATACACATATATATATACACACATATATATATATATACATATATATATATATATATATATATATACATATATATATACACATATATACACATATATATACATAATATATATATACAGATATATATATATATACATATATACACATATATGTATATATATACATATATATATATATATATATATATATATATATATATATATATACATATATATATATATATACATATATAAATACATATATATATATGCATATATATATACATATATATATATACATATATATATATATATATATATACATATAATATATACATATATATATATATATATACATATATATATATACATATATATATATACAATATATATATATGCATATATATATATATATATATATATAATACATATATATATATGTATAGATACATAACCCCCACATAGTCATATATATATGAATATATATATATGAATTTAATCTCTAATTTTGACCTATATATATATATATATATATAGATAGATAGATAGATAGATAGATAGATAGATATATAGATAGACATACTCAAACACATATACACTCACACATGGAGTGATGGCTAAGTTATCGGTATTTTGTATTTTTAGTTAAGCGAACATTGTTTGTTTTTTTATTTTGTCGACTACACGGTTTAGTAGGGCCTATTGGACATCGTTAGTGAGAATAACATTAACTTAACACAATACACTCTGCCATAAATTTGGAAACGGCATGCTGTACTTTCTGGCATTTGCGCCGGAAGCTCCAGTATGAACATGTCAGAGTGAGTGACCATCAATCTGATGACGCCAGTCTGAGGATATATATCGAGAATTATAAATATCAAACATCCTATCAACATCATGGTGTTTAGATTGATCACTAGTGATGGCGATGTTATGCCTCCTTTCATCTTCCCACATGGTATCAGACACGACACGGAGGCCTATATGAAAATATTCTAGTGCCGGGCGTTTCCGTAGTAGTATGTCGATGAAGCATGTTCACTTCCTATAGCTACCTGGCGTCGTCTACGGTAATTGAGCAATCGCAACTGGATCTACGATCGGAATCCCTCAGTGTGCGTTGAGTATAGTAGAATCAGTGGATAAGGAAGATAGAATATATTTGAAAATTTATTTATCACATCCTGCCCACGCGGGTAGAAAAACCTATACAATGAATTACAGTGATGGCGTCATTATGCCTTCATTCATCTTCCAACACGACTTCAGACTCAATACGGAAGCCTACATCAAGAGTCTGGCGGAGATAGTGCTGCCTTAAGACAAGAGGGTAGCAGCTGGAAGCCCTTATGTCGGGTAACAGGATTCTGCACCATGCTACACAAGCAGGAGAAACTATCATGGCTGTCAGGCAATTTCTGTGACCACATCAACACTAATATCTAGCTACCTAACTCCTCAGACTGCAACCCACTTGATTTTTATGTGCGGGGTGCAGTTGAGCTGAGACCAACAAAACTTCTAATAGCAAAGATGAACTGAAGGCAAGGATTGCGGCAGCATTCTACGGTGCGAGGTTTATATCAGAATCCAATGGGGCAGAAGCATCTTATCAGGTGATGTAGCATATTTTCTCGTTAACTGTGTAACGTATCGCTCTTAATTTCAACTAGAGTCTGTCGAACGCAGTCGTATCTAAAATAAATTGTGAAGGAATTACAAAGAAAAAATGAAGACGCTTAGCTGTGGATACAAATAGGAAGTAATTAAGAAAAATACGATATAACGATTAAGGAGAAATAATGCATACAAGAAATAAAAATAAGCACAAAACACACTATGATGTGTGCCAGTACATGTCCTGCTCTACTGTTGAGTAGCTGCTGGTAATAAATCCTTTAGTAATTAGCCTTCCTGGCCAAGCGTGACGCCATGGGTCAGACATTGTTCCGCATGGTTCTAAGGTCATATAATTTAATGACTGTTTGGCACACAAACATATCACAACATACGCTCTACATATATGTAGAGAGAGAGAGGGGGAGAATATGAAAGATACAGAGAGAGGAAGAGTTAGATTCGTATACGTTCTAATATGTGTAAGTGTGTGTGTGCGTGTCTATTTTTTGAGTATATTTGTAAACGTATACTTGTATATAATTCCGTGTATATATGTGTGTCTATGGTTGTGCATATGAATATATGTATGCGTTTGCACCGGCGCGCGCATAAGGAACGCACACATAAGAATATGTATTTCCTTCAAACTTTCATTTTATATCTCAAACAATAATCGGACAGTGATTATTCAAAAGAAAATCAGGCGCGGAAACGAGCAACTCTGTGTACTTAAAATAGGAGACGTTCTGTTATAATGTATAACACAAACAGGGGCGCGCATGCACATACACACACACTCACATATTTATATATATATATATATATATATATAAACACAGATTATATATATATGTATATTGAATGGCAGTGCCCCAGCATGGCCACAGCTCGTGAGCTGAAACTAGATGAAATGAAAAAAAATGAAATATATGAATATATATATATATATATATGTATATATATGTATATATATATATATATGTATATATATATATATATATATATATATATAATATATATATATATATATGTATGTATATATATATATATATATGTATATATATATATATATATCTATATATATATATATATATATATTATATATATATATATATATATGTATGTATATATGTATATATATATATATTACTTTCTCAGTAGCAATAGGCACCAAATTTAAGGGCTATAGACCGAACTTTTAATTAAAATCCGCCAAAACGTGCCGGTACTTCCAAAATTACCAAAAATCGAAGGACATTTCGTTCAGATCATTGTATATCTGGCAACAGTTAAAATTGTTCCCTCTCCGTATATGAGTTTCTTTGGTGTAGGAAATACTTTGGTTCATCGTATTCTAAAAACTGCACCTATGCACTTCCAATATCAGTGTTGTTGGCAGCAAGCAAAGCTATTGAAATTGTATTACCAAAGAAGTGGATGAGTGAAAGAACTCGAGAGAAAATGCTTATTTATATGTATTCCTTTACTATCCACCAAGTGCTAAACACAGAGTGGACAAACAAGGACAGACAAAAAGATTAAGTCGATTATATCGACTCCAGTGCGTAACTGGTACTTATTTAATCGACTCCGAAAGGATGAATGGCAAAGTCGACCTCGACGGAATTTGAACTCAGAACGTAACAGCAGACGAAATACCTATTTCTTTATTACCCACAAGGCTACACACACGAGGGGACAAACAAGACAGACTAGGTATTAAGTCGATTACATCGACCCCAGTGCGTAACTGGTACTTTATTTATCGACCCCGAGAGATGAAAGGCAAAGTCGACCCCGGCGGAAATTGAACTCAGAACGTAACGACAGACGAAATACCGCTAAGTATTTCGTCCGGCGCGCTAACGTTTCTGCCAGCTCGCCGCCTTATTTATATCATCAAGTAGTATTCGATGCAATTACGTAAATGAAATATTTTCCATACAATTCAATAAAGTGTCTTGTGAATCATAAAGAGTTTATTCAGTGTACTCCAGAGGTACCGACATACAGATATTAAGAATAACACAGTATTTCGAATAAAATTAGTAATTTATATCAACTGAAATATGCAATATCATTAGACCGATACTTCGGAAGCGAGTACCACATCTCAGCGAGGTTTTAATTATCACATAGTACAATAAAAGGTAACATTCAATTATGTTTTAATATCCATTCACGGAAAAATATGAAACAAACATTTAGAAAACATAAATACCCTGCAACACGATTTTTTCTTATACGCTGATGAAATGCAGTAAGGGGAAATATGGTTGTTGATGGATTACATCTTTAGCATACATGTTTTGGGTATATTTAACTCGGTGTGGAATGCATGAACAATCTAACCCGCAATTACATCGACAGATAAGACCATTCTTCTCAAATCAAAAGCTTCTTTATTCTAATTCGCAAAACGGTTCTATGAAGACGACTATGCCTTCATTAAAAGCGATTCCTTATATATAAATATGTCGGCTATTCTAGAAGCATAGATAATACACACATATACACACGCACACACGAACTCAATTATTCACATTCATAGGAACACACACGCATGCATGCATACATACATATGTTTATATATATGTAAGTATACATACATACATATATATATAAGTATACATAAATACATATATATGTAAGTATACATACATACATACATACATATATATACATATATATATATATGTAAGTATACATACATACATATATATATATATATATAAGTATACATACATATATATATATATGAGTATACATACATATATATATATATATATATATATATATATATATATATATATATATATATATATATATATATATATATGTATACCTATACGCGAACATTCTATGTTTAAGGTAGCATAATTTACATTGGTTTGATATCATTATAACATATATTCTACACTGTATATGCGTAAGTATATATATATGGCATGGATGTAGAAAAATGCTGACAACACGTGCAACCTGAAATAAGGTCGTAGATCAATAATGGAAAATGTAGAACTCTAAGATGAAATGTAATTATTTTAAGAGAAATTGGTTTTAGAAAGCAATGAAAATTTTCTATCTAATACATACATACATACATATATACATACATATATATATATATACATACATATACATGGCCACAGCTCATAAGCTGAAACTAGAATCAATCAATCAATCATATATATCTTCTGCCAGCTCGCCACCTTTTATGTAAACATATAACAGCAACGTCATGTTTTTACATAGGTTACACGTACCATCCTGAAGCATGAAGTTACTGGTCACTCTGTCGGTACTTCGAAGTTATTTCTTCTCCCTGTTTATGTTTATGATAAATTTCCCCCTCCAAGTATGTTATTTTCACCCTATGCCATGGTATCGATGTATTTTGCGAATCTGTTGTATCGGTGTTGCCGCTTGTGTTACTATTCGAAAAATAATTATCTATCGATCGCGTTCTTCATCAAACGCCTTCGGGGGTCAATATATTTGGGAAAGAATATTAGTCGGCCGAGTGTTGTGACATCAATTCTTTACTAGAAACAGCTGGGTTCTCTCCAATAAGAATATTAGCCACATATTTGTGCCAACCGAATTTCGCATGTCTGACTGTTTCGATAAATAAATAAACCTCGCAATATCTATATCTAAGACAAAAGCATAATATTAGCTCCCTTAAGCCTTAAGACAAGGGTTTCATTAAAAATTTTTCCATCCACAATTCGAGGTGGGGCACCCTTTCACGGGTTTTAGTTGAAGAAATCGACTCCAAGACTTACTTAACAGGTTTAAAATATTGATTGAAAGGTTTATTATTTTGTGTAACAATCTCTAACAGATTTTTCTACGATAACTTTGGAAACCAAATATGCATAGAGAACGACAAACTTGGAAAATTGACCGTGAGGTGATGTTAATCTTGTCAGTTTTGTAAAGTATCGGATTAGGAGTGCATTGTGCATAGATACATTGTTGGGCAGTATATTCATTACTTTGACACTTTTAAATAATGTCGTTTCTAGTAAATTGATCGCCTAATAACATGGAGGTTTCACAAAATAAATGACGCCTGTCCATTTAGAAACGATCATAATCTTCAATTTATTTATTGTTGTCCAAGTGAAGATGATCGAACCCATGCAAACATTGCTTGTATCTGGTAA
The DNA here is from genome assembly GCF_006345805.1 of Octopus sinensis. Lineage (NCBI taxonomy): Eukaryota > Metazoa > Mollusca > Cephalopoda > Octopoda > Octopodidae > Octopus > Octopus sinensis. The sequence goes on along the minus strand of NC_043003.1, from coordinate 67,748,032 downwards.
CGAAACCTCACAAAATATTTTGCACAAATGTTTGATTACCCTTCACAAAAATAAATAATATCCAAAATAATATCGAAGCACCGCAGCCGAGTCTACTTCATTCGTTCTCGACCTGCTACAATTAACAATAAAATCTCACTGAAAATAAACTTATCTGTAAAACGTGGTCCCGCCCTGCGACGAAAATGCTGATTTGGAGTTCGCTCAAGAAGCTGCCAGTCTTCATTTTAGTCTTGTCCACCAAAAAATCTCTTTCGCTATAGATACCAGACAGATGAAGGCTGAATTTTTTTCTCAGCCAAAGAAAAGCAGGGAAGCCTCACTAAAAGCAAGTCATTTAGTTAATTTATTTTGCGAAAGTAATGAGGAAGAGCCTTAGTGGCAAAAACAAGCTAACGTAAAGAAGAGAGGAAAGGAAACCAAAGCACATCAACACAAAGAAAAGGCAGATATAAACAAACGTAGCACAAACACTACCTCCATTGTCTTATTGACGCGTTACTCCACCTCTCCTAAATTCTCATGCTCATTGTCTAGGGCAGTGGTGCCCAACCCTTTTATTTAAATGAGTTTATTTAAATGATCTAGTAGGGTGTGATCGAAATAATAAATGATCCCTGCAAAAGCTATAATTTTTGTTGTTTCTACTGCTGGTGTTGTTGTTAAAATTGTTGTCACTGACGTTGTTTCTTCTCTTTGGGGATGATGTTCGAGATGATGGTATGTTGTGTGGCTACAGGTTTCGGTTAGAGCGGTGTCTATGCATGATGCATGATTTTATGGTGATGACGATATTTTTAATCTTGTTTCTTTGACGTGAGGATGGTCGCCTGCAACTTCTGCTGTTATTGTTACTGCTGCTGGATCTACTGTCACGTCTGTTGCAGTTTATTATTACTACAACGTACGGGTTGCTGTAATCGTTGATGTTTGTAAACGACGGTGCCAACATCAAGACCTTCTCCCTAGATTCCTACCTTAATGAGTGAACGGCAAAAAGGCCGCTCATTTCCACATTCTTCCATATTTGAAATAAATTTTATAATCTTTTATCTTCAGCCGTGCTGGGGCACCACTTTCACGGTTTTTAGTCGAAGAAATCGATCACAAGATTTATTTTTTAAGCATGGTACTTATTTTATCGATCTTTTGCCGAACCGGGAACGTCAATGCAAACGGCAGTTGTCAAGCAGTGGTGGGGAAAAAATACAGATACAAACACACACACACACACACACATACACAGAGAAATAAATATACATACGTTCTTTCAGTTTCCGTTTACCAAATAGCCCGAGGCTATAGCTGAGTCAACTGGTCACGCAGCGGAACTAAAAGCATTAACAAACATCTATATCTACACACACACACACACACACACACACATACACACACACATACACACACATATATATATGTATATATATATACAGAGATGGATAGATAGATACATACAGCTGTATATATATATAAATATAGTAAAAAAAGAAATAGTTCTTGGTACAGTATTATATATTTGAAAAAAAATACTATTATCTATATCTACATACACACATACACATGCAGCCATACGCACACAGGCGGACAAACACAAATACACACACAGACACATATATGTGTAAAATGTATGTGCGTATATATGTGTGTATATATACATATATATATGTGTATATATATATATATATGTATATATATATTTATATATATATATGTGTGTGTGTGTATGAATGTATATAGATATGTGTATATTTATTTGTTTATTCGTATAAATGTGTGTATGCATATGTAAATGTGTGTGTGTGTTTGTCTATGTGTGTGTACATATCATTTGCTTCCGTATAATTTTCTTGCAGCAACTTGCACTCTTAAGGCTAATCTTGTGAGTAAATATTATACGATTCGTACATAATTATGGGGGTTTAATTAAGTCTCTTGTTTGTCATGAATTATGCTATATTAAACGTAATGTCTTCAAGCAATAATTTAACGAATCGGTTGACAGCAGCATCTAGAAATTACAGAATAGGACTACATTAGGCGTGACACACCATGTGTCTACAAGAAAATATGCTTGATTGGAATCGCATGCACAACAAATATACCTACATATCACTCTCTCTCTGCCTGTGTGTGTCTATGTATGTATGTATGTAATATATGTACGTAATGTATGTACGTATGTGTGTATGTATGTATCTCTCCCTCTCTCTCTATCGATCTATCCCTGTTTGTCTGTCTATCTATCTATCTATCTATCTATCTGTCTGTCTGTCTGTCTGTCTGTCTGTCTGTCTGTCTGTCTGTCTGCCTGTCTGTCTCTCTGCCTGCCTGCCTGCCTGCCTGCCTGCCTGCCTGCGTGGTGGACTCGTTTGAAATGTTTAGAGACAAACACTTTCCTCTCTGGCCAAACTCTGATCAACTTTTTCGTGTATCACTTGAAAAGGAAGGTGAGTGTAGAGAGATACGTTTTGTATAATGAAAGATTTAATAAACGGTGGGTGAATGTAGCGAACATGGTACGCATGAATGACGGAAACACTTGGAGCATTAACCTGTAAAAAATACAAAGAGAAAGAGGACACTTTGCTCTCATAAATTATTTCTTTGTCGAGGTTACCGTTGTTGTTTTTGGTTGGTTTTTCTTTCCACAGATAACTCTAGTCTGCGTTATATTTCTCCCCATTTGGGAATTCAAATTCTTAAAAAAAAAAGAAAAAAACGTCATGTTTTTGTCTATATGTGTACGTGCCCCCAAAAGCGTCGTTTTTCAATCCTCATTGGTTGATTTCGAAAAGGAAAATTCTACATTGTATTGTCCCCTCTGTGTTAAGCTCTGTGTGGTTAAATAAAGAAATCTGTCTGTCTACCTATCTACCTGTCTATCTATCTCTACGTGAATGTGTCTGTGCGTGTGTTCGTGTACGTGCGTGTGTATATGTATGTGTGTGTAAATGTGTGCGCATGTCTGAGTGTATGCGCGGACGCGCGTAATACTACGTATCAGTTTAGAGATACACACAGACAAATTTTTGATCAATAAATATATATCAGACTGATTGACATACTTAGGTCTTATGATCAAAAAATAATAAAACCTTTTTAGCGTTTGACGTAACATGACCGTTGTTTAATGATAGAGCTAGTTAAATGAGTATATATATGTATTTGTGTGTGTGTGCGTTTGTGTGTGTTCATAGGTTAGCTTACACACACATCATTAAACACGTATATTTGCATAGAGACATCGTACTTATAGATAAACACAGACGCAAATGACAGACGCACTGTGTTTGATGCAAAATAGTATTTTCAATAAAATAGCCACTTTACTCACTATTTCCAAAATTAAATACTTCGACATTGAGACATAACTTTGAACTTTGTGCGTATCTAAGTCACTTAGCCGTGTCCCTCTGTATCTCCGAAGAAGGGACGTCGGGATACATGCATAAATACATACGAACGCACACACGTATATCTCTCTATATATAAACGGCAGTTTGTCTGTGCGTGTTTCTGTGTGTCTGTTTGCTTGTACCCTCACCCTGACCACGGCTTTCAACCGATTCTGATGAAACTTGACACACACATAGCCCAATGTCATAATTCAAAACTAACGCAGCGAAAATTTTGAAAAGTTCCCCCAGTTCTGAAAAAAATCGATAAAATCGACATGGGGTCGAGAATCAGAAACAAACCACAGACTGTCTAGGGGACGCAACTCAACCTTTTTTAACTAAAAAAAAAATTTACCATCATTTTTTTGCTATTTTTTGGCTATAACTCTCTAAAAATGCTTTATAGTTATTTCCCTTACAAACCTGAGCAACGCCGGGCGATACTGCTAGTATGTATATATATACATATATGTTGGTGGTTGTCTACTTCTTATGCAGAGTTTGACCACCTCTTGTACTTACATCTTAGATCCACCATGGCAGCTTGTGTAGCTTTTTAAATCAGACAATATATTCAAAGGAGACGTGCATAGATTGAATATCTGATTTGTACCACCAAGAGCTGCAGTTCTGATCTTTGTTTATTTTAAAATGTCTTTTGAGGCCTCCGTTAGATTGCAGAGCTTCTAGCATACACGGCATTGAATGGTGTACACATATATATAGGCAGAATAGTTGATAGAGGTTCATTTTTTATGTGTCTGCAAATAAGATTTCAGCCCAGGAAAAAAAAAGACACAGTCTGTCATAAACTGTGCACACATAGAGGTCACTGCGATTCACCTTCTTTAAATCTTTCTTGAGTCTTGCATGTGTCATTCTAGCCTCTTAAAATGCTTTCACTCCACCCGACACTTTCGTTCGCCAGCAAACTCGATACGAAGCAAAAGTTTCTATGGCCTTTGAATTTATTCCAAGTGACCTAATATATATATACACTACACACACACGCACATGTATATGTATATATATATATATATATATATATATATATCGTTGCTATTATGTAAAACTATCGTATGTCAAAATTTGGCCAAATGCGGTTTGTCAATATTTATTTTTCCATAAATATTTTACAACACCAATTCTAATTATTAAAGTTGTTAAATCAGAAAGGCCATTTCTCGTCGTTTTTTCAAATATGTAATACTGTACCAAGGACTATATTTTACTATGTATATGTATATACGACTCTATCTATCTATCTATCTATCTATCTATCTATCTATCTATCTATCTATCTATCTATCTATCTATCTATATGTGTGTGTGTCTGTGTGTGTGTGTGTGTGTGTGTGTGTGTGTGGCCGAGTGCATCCGTTGAAAATCTTTATGAGGATGAATCTACAATGCATAGACTATCAAAATATAATATCCCTACTATTAGAACGCCGATGGAATCTTAATTTCAGAAGAATATAATATTTTCTCTGAGTTTCCTTAAATAGCGAAATAAGTGTGAATAAATAAACGAAGTTTTAGAGAATTTCCTCAGCTATATATGCCTACGAAAATTGTTTATACACTAGAAAGTCTGTTTCACTGTGTTGTGTGCGTTTGTGTATGCGTGATGTCAGCCATAAGACTTCTGGTATGCAAGGGAAATGATTACCATGACTTTTATAGACGGAATATCAATAAAAAATAGAAACTTCTTCAACGGAATTACTGTTTAATGGGAGGAAGTTGCCAGAACATCCAAGCCCTACCGATGACAATTGAGCCACATTTCATCTTTTCTTTTCTTTTTTTAACTTTAAAGCGTTTCAGTCATTTGGCTGCGGCCATGCTAGATCACCATTTTGAAGAATGTTAGTCGAAGAATCGACCCCAGTACATAAGTGCTAGAACAAACTTAAAAAGTTCTAAACATCCTTGTTTATCAAACAGCCCGTTAAACTAAGCGCAGCTGGCTGGTGTCTAATTAAACAATAGAATAATACCAAGAATCCAAACAACGACAGCTGAAATAATACTGAATCAAAGCAAATTACAAGAAATAACATTCTCGTAAATTCTACATCAATATAAGTGGTTGGACTATCATGTCGCATCAGATCGATAACAACCCGTTATCGGAAAATAGTCTTGTTGCTGAATGAAGTTGTAAGGAAAACTGCATAAATTCTTTTCGATTATAAAATCTGGAAGTCAGACGTGAGAATCAAGCGTCGGTTTTGTAATAGAGTAAGATGTTCCAACTTATAACAGAGATCTTGTTTAGTACATCAGGTAAAATAATTTAAACTGACCTGCCAGTGTCTTTACCCATGACAGCTCCTTACCAATAAGGAAATTGGTTGATTGGCTTCTAGAGTATAGAAATTTCTTAATTGGTTAATTGTTACAATCTGGGTTGCAAGAAACTCCCGATTTTGCAGGGAAGTTCAGATGCTGCTTCTTCTGAAGGGAAGTTTTATGATCTTCGAGATTACTATCGAAGAATTGTTTTTACTTTTCTGCATAGGATTCATCAAATTCATTTAGAAATACTTTTCACATCAGTTACTCTTTCCGAATACGCTGTTTGCGTCCCTTCTCAGTTCCAGTATTAATATGATATTTTCTGCAAATCAATTATCGAAAAAAGAAAAACAACACTTAACAACTCCGCGATCTCTATCAATGTTCGTCGACTCACAAAATATCTTCGACACTTAATCGTGAAATGTTCTGAGTAGGCTGCCAAAGACTTTTTACCCATGCCATTTTTAAAAGAAGTCCAATAAAGATCTTAGACACGATATCATTTGTAAATGAAAGAAACGTGTCTGCATTCTTGGACAATAACTTCTCTGAATATATTCTAATTTCTGTGGAAACGAATCTGTAAGTAATCTATATTCATTATTAGTCACCCATAAACTTTTATTCTGCAGTGAATCAATGAAAGTAGTACATTTTTGACAGTTGTCTTCCATAACCTACACTAAGCTGATAATCTTATAAATCACACGAAGTTTGCGATGCAGTGCCTTATGGATTACTCCTATCTCTTTTGGTTTGTGACATTTTTAAGAATGGCACTTATTATTAATAAACTAGGTTCTAGTAAAATATATACTGAATAAAATATTTTATCGCCGTGTACACTTGAAACGTAGGAATGATTTGACAACTATAGGATTTGAAAATATGAACATGGACAACCCAAGACGATAATGTCGAGAATGGAGCAATTAAGTTTCCAGTTAAGTTCATTGTATATCAATATTTGCCTGCACAGGTCTCTCATATGGCGTTGACGCCTATGAAGATTATAAACAAATATCTCATGAATATTGCTTATGAAGAATTGTAGAAATAAAACTGAACTTTGGTCCCCAAACACAGAAATGATTTTAGGGTAATATTCCAAGACTAGAAATATTCTTCGTAATTGCTGTCTCTGTATATGTACATAGCATAGTAGAGCAGGTGTACCATCGTAACTTTATGAAAGATATTTTCTCGCAAAACGTCAAGAATTCGGCAAAAAGTCTAAAATTGCTCCTCCCCCCACCAGAAATATAAAGTTCATGCAATAGGAAGAACCAAGTATGACAAACCTCGCAGGAGGATAGGCCCATCGCTTTCTGCCGAACACTTTGAAACAAAGCGAATATGACTTCAACATATTAAAAATTGTAAATGCTGATACAACGTACAAAAGGCATATTCAATCACAGACGTGATGGAACCTGTTTGATCCTTACGCAGATTTATTTAGTGATCTGTGTTTGGTAAAACACACATCAGCTATGATTTACAAAATAGAATAACAAAAGTTGTTTTAAATATAATAAAACTCGCACAGCTGATCGAGGTCTAAAACAAGATATAGAGTATTAGAAAAGAACCATGATCTACATTTCAAACCGCTTCTTGGTATAACAGTTTAGAAAACTGTTCCTGAGCAGAGAATTACAGATCAAAATTAGCTGCTCAAAAACATTATTTTAATTATATGCATCTCGATCGAGAAGTCGTCTTACGGGAGTACGAGTTCAAATATGTGATTCAAATACTCTCACATTTTTATACACAGGTAAACTCGTATGTATATATGTACATGCATGCGTATGTGTATGTATGTGCGTATAAGTTTGTGTTACAAAGAGATCATTGATGAGGATCTTAGAAATGGTTTTAATAGTACATAAATTATAAGAACTCTACAGTGTAAACCGTTATATGACATGTAACATTGAACGAATATTTTTGCCAACATGGTTAGTATGAGGAAATATGGCATACATTAAAAAATAATAATTCAGCATTTTAGAAAAATTCTTACTATATGTGAAATGAATTTCAATTTTCAAACGAAAAGTATCTATTAGCTTAAAATATTAAATAAAACGAATTTCTCATTTCTACATATCTAAAAGCCTAGAAGTTTTCTAAGAACGGGTCTACACTGCAGAGTATTTAACTATCGGTGTCCTCTGCTGCACCGCAAAGATACTAGTACACAACTATGCTGGCATTTACCAGCTTTCCATCTCTTCATTATCCCCACCTTCCACCGTCACTGCTGTCTCGAGAATTCTTTCATTTTAACTGTGTTTGTTTAATTCTTTTATTTACTACAGCCACCAAAATTAGCTTGAGCACTCATACTTCATCTCGTATGCTCTCACTGTAACCCTCTTACATTCTGCCCCTCTCATTCTTTACAATGTAAATCGTGATTAGCGAAATCAACAAACAATAGATTTATATCAGCTGTTATTCTATATTGTCACTTCAATTTTTTTTTTAACTTGCAAACAAGGCTGAACTGCGAATAAATGTTGTTTGAAAATCTATTTACACCTGTTATATTTGACATTTGCGTTTGAAAGAAGTTTGAGAGAATTAAGATGTAAGATTATACTTTTATCAATGAGTGATATTTTCATATTTAAACAACACGTATAATTATCGATAAGATATTGTAAAATTTATTATTTAAAACTGTTTATGATCTTTGCTTTAAAAATACAAAAATAGTATCATCATAAACATATCAAGTTATAAAATAATAGAAATTCGAAAGAAATAGCTGACGAGTTTAAGTGAGAGAATTTCTAAAAGATTAAGACTGTATAAGGTTATTGTGTAAGAGGAAAGAATTGAGATTCAGACACTCTCCATAAACACATACATGCAAATACATATATACAAACATATTTAAACCATGATGGTTAAACTACTTGTTGATTCATCATATATGCAAAAACATTTAAACCATGCTGGTTAAACCTATAATCATGCAGTAAATATTGGCTCACTCGTTGATTTATCTTTGAGGTCTTTAATCTAATTCGAAGATCATAGCTTCTTTGAACTTGTCATCCCTTGAAAGTAAAATATATACACGCATATAAACACACGCACACACACACATAAACATACACACATGTTGTGTGTGCGTCTCTCTCTCCCTCGCTCTACCTCCCCCTCTCTCTCTATGTATGTATGTAGGTATGTATGTACGAACGTATGTATGTATGTATGTATGTATGTATCTATCTATCTATCTATCTATCTATCTATATATATTATATATACACCTACAACCTATCTCTTGACGCTGAGCTCAATATACGCATTGGTAAGGCAGCTGCTGCGATGGCCCAACTCTCCAAACGGGCATGGGACAACAATAAGCTGACCAAGACCACGAAAATGAAGATCTACCAGGCATGTGTACTTAGCACTCTACTGTATGGAAGTGAGACGTGGACGCCATACACACGCGAAGAGCGTCTCCTAAACATCTTTCACCTGCGCTGCCTCCGGAAAATCCTTCGCATCAAATGACAGAATCATATCCCCAACAAAGATGTCCTCAAGCAAGCAGGAATACCAAGCATGTTTGCACTCCTCACACAAAGACGTATGAGATGGCTTGGGCATGTTAGCCGTTTGAAATATGGCAGAATCCCCAAGGACATACTCTACGGAGAGTTTGCTAGGAGTACTAGGTCTGTTGGAAGACCATTCATATATTACAAGGATGTTTGCAAAAGGGACATGAAGGCCTGCAACATCAATATTAGCAATTAGGAAGCAGTTGCCAGCAACCGTGGAGATTGGCGACGTGTCGTAAAAGAGAGAATACAAATGAGTGATAGAGAGAGAGAGAGAGAGAGAGGAGAAATGGAAAGACAAGAAAAGACGCCAACAAGAAACTATGATATTACAACTAGCCAGGAACTGTTTTCGTTACATTTGCGGCACCTGCCAGAGGGAGTGTTTGTCCAGGATAGGACTACACAGCCATAGCAGGAGATGTATTAGGACATGAAATGTAAAAGCCGGACTAGACTATTTTATGCGCAACTCCATTGTCTCCCGAGACAAAAAGGATGCCGACCAATATATATATATATATAATATATATATACCAATTAAGGACTGAACACGAAAAGTGGACAGTCAACATGCTAGATATAGACGTCAAATCGCCATTCACCACAAAAGATTATGTTCTCAGATCAAACTCAACACAAAAACTCAACACTGTGTTGAGTTTGATCTGAGAACATAATCTTTTGTGGTGAATGGCGATTTGACGTCTATATCTAGCATGTTGACTGTCCACTTTTCGTGTTCAGTCCTTAATGGTATATATAAATATTTTAATCTTCGGATTCTTTTTTAATATGCTAGACCACTGGTCTTAATTGATAAATATCAATTTCTACCCTTAATTAATTTTATATATATATATATATATACGGTGCAAGGGGTATTTGAGAATAGTTTTGGTATACAATGAAATATCTATAGTTCAGCATAAATATATATGTATTTGAATAAACATTTGTGTAATCAGTTTTAATAATAATTTTTTAAAGCAAATTATTCTATGAAATTGCCTTTGCCTTCGGTGACTGCTTCAATGCCGGGCCAAAACCACTGGCATGCTGACACTATATGGTCCTTATTCATTTCGGATATGTGCTGGACAATGGCGGCATTCAATGAAGCTATGATTATTATGAGGATGACGATTAGTCTCGCTTTCAACAGCGCTCCACACGTAGAAGTCCATGGGGTTCAAATCAGGCGAGTTTGGAGGCCACGTATTGAGTGTTACGTAATTGTAAAGATTGTCTGACAACCATTCTTGGTTGACTAGGTCTTTGTGAGAAGGTGCTGTATCGTGTTGAAACACGTATGGCCTTCCATTGCATACTTCCTTAATCCAAGGATACATAACAGTTTCCAGTACTTCAATGTATCCAGCAGCATTAATTCTTAGACTCTGTGAAAATAAAGTGAAGAGGATTCACATGACCTTCACTACTCACCATTCCTAAAACTATCACAGCTGCTGGGAATTTCATGTGCATCATCCTGGATACTTCAGAAGTATCTGCACTTATCCACCTCTCATGCTTGTTCATGAGGTGTTTTTACTTTGTTGTGTAACCGTTTTGAACGATGAGACGGTTTTCCTGTGTCTTTGCTGACACGATTTGGCCTTTCTTTATAAATAGGACTTATATCGAATGTCACGATGCACAATAATTCTAATAATCCACTCTGACACCCGAAGTTCTTTAGAAATTAACCACGTTGATCTTCCAGGGTTTTTATGGATAATGTTTTGAACATGTTGCATACATTCCAGTTTTCTTCTAGTGTCTGAGCATTGTGAATTTTCTTTTTCCTCTTTGATACAGGTGAAAAATTTCCATCACATACTTTCAATTCCAACCAAACTTTGTGTACTAATGATATTGCAACATTTAGAAAGTTGGTAATTTCTAAATCACCGTGGTTTGCATTTATAGCAACTATGAGTGCATGTATTTTCATTTCTTGAATTAGCATGATATCCTCAAAGGGCTATCTAAAACGAAAATAATATATTAAATAATTAGGTGTAATGAACTAAAAACGAGATATCCTCAAATACACCTCGCATCCTGTGTAAATATAAATATATATATATATATATATATATTATATATATATATATATATATATATTGCTCTGGCACCTTTTCCTCTCTTCACTCCTACCCACCTCCCGTCCACCCTCTCCCTTCATCAATCCTCATCCCTCGTTACCCCACCACTACACAGTCCAACCCCACCATCCGTATACATCCCATTCAAGCCCAAACCATCACTTAGACCCCCACCCGTGTTTCCCCACTCTCGCATCCCCCACCCCAACACCACCACACCACACCACATCACACACACACACCCTGCACCCTCTACCACTGACCACTTCCCAGCACCCACACCAGCACACACACACACTAGCACTGACCTATTCCCAGCACCTACACTATCATCCACACACCTAGACATACACATAGGCACACCTCAATTTCACCAGCCCACTTCCACATGTACACGCACCTACACACTCTCACATACAAACGCACATGCACCTTCATCTTGGGATTACTATACTATTTTATCTCCCCTTCTTCCTATTTCTCCTGTGTGACCACACTGTCCGGTATTCGCCATAACAGATCGCTAGCCACTAGAGCGATCTGATAAATAAAGTACCAGTTTCGTACTGGGGTCGATATAATCGACTGGACACCTCCCCTAAAATTCGGGCCTTGTACCTAGATTAGAAATGAATGCATTGCTGGCCTCAATGCGCTTTATATAGTTATAAATTTGGAATGATGCTATCACGTTGAATAAGATAACTGGCCAACATTCTCCGAAATACGAAATTCAGCCTATCAAAGGGCTTCCGATTTGATGTTGAGTATAGTAAAGCAACGTGAAATGAATTGTTTTGCGGCACGATACGGGAATCGAACACACGATCTTTCGACCGTGAGTGTAACACACTAACGACTAGGCCATTATAATATAATCAAATCAACCGTTTCTGGAATTGGTTTAGAAGTATCTCGATCAATGTTATAATTTAGTGTAGACGCTAAACAACATTGTCTACATGAGCTTACATGACACTTTAGCATTTACGGACCGTCCATTTGGTGATATCTTAAAGTTATATGTTTATAATCATGTTACATGCCATGTGTCCGAAAATCAAAAGTATGCTTAAGTGTCTGAAATCGTTATAAACTTCAAACCAACTACATTTTAAGAATTTTACCTACATTCACAACATGCACCTAGATATATTTTCCTTTCCTACTCGTCGTTCAAAATTTGATTTACTATCTTATCGATTATTGTATCTTCACAAGTTTTCCTATATAAATATTGGAATTCTGAAATTCAGGTTTACAGTTTTGGCAATCCATAGAAATTATTCTAACTAATTAGAGATATTCGAATTGATGGAAATTTCAATCACATGCTCTGACACAAAATATTGCAACTATCAATCACACATGTACGATTGTGAATACATTATAAATTATGTGCGAATCTGTGCATTAAACCAAGCAGAAAACCGGCGGTTTTGATGGGAGAGCATGGATGATAGTGCCGAACGGTATTATTGACTAGTAAATAGCGATATTGACTGTGGAGAAATGAAAAGCAAAGATGACTGCAGGATGATTTGGAATCAGAATGCAAACAACTTCGATAAATTTATTTGACTCTGTAATGGTTCACCCATTCTATCCTCCAGACACTAACAGCATCAACAAAAACAGTAATAATGATAATAATAATAATAATATAATAATAATAATAATAATATAATAATAATAATGATAATATAATAATAATAATAATAATAATAATAATAATAATAATATAATAATAATAATAATAATAATAATAATAAATAATAATAATAATAATAATAAATAATAATAATAATACCTAGAAGCAATCAAGGAAAGGAATAGAATTATAGTGCAATTCAAAAGCCAAGGAAAAGAATCAATAGATTCTCGTCCCAACCGACCTGAGCCCTCGGTAAGGAAGCTTCGCTGTTTCAAGAGAATTGTGGAAAACGAATCCCTTTCGAAGGCTGACATTGCAAAACGGCTAGAAGTTAGTCCAAGAGCGTGTGTTACATATCTGCATAAGCTTGGGTATTATGGGCAAGGCAACAAAAGAATGAAAGAGACCTCGATATTATGTAAATAGAGGAATTTATCTGTCATATAATATGTAAAAATTATTAGGTTGCGATAATAAAATCCGTGTTTTGGATGTCGTCAGGGTGGTGGGAGGAAACGGCACCGGCATCTCTTCAGTTATCGAGTTATATTTTGATTGCCTCGATAACTGAAGAGATGTCGGAGCAGGTTCTGCCCCGACATCCGAAACTCGGAGCTCTATTATGGCAACCGAATAATTGTCACATATTATATTGCATGTATATATATATATATACGATACTTAATTCATCGACCCCGAAAGGATTAAAGGCAAAACCAGCATCGGCAGAATTTGAACTCAGAACACAAAGACAGAGGAAATACCTATTTCTTTACTGCCCGCAAGGGGCTACAGAGAGAGGGGACAAACAAGGACAGACAAACGGATTAACTCGAGTATATCAACCCTAGTGCGTAACTGATAATTGTTTAATCGACCCCAAAAGGACGAAAGGCAAAGTTGACCTCGGCAAATTAAGCATTTCGCCCGGTGTGCTAACGTTCTGCTCGAATATAGAGGTTTGTTTTGGTCGAGTCAGTGTCTTGCTAATCTGAGGTTCACCTGTATATACATGGGATTTTTCAAGCAGGCCATGGCTGGAGAACTGATGGGGTTATTACCTTCATATATTGTCTTCGAGTACTTATACTACTATTTTCGAAACTGGACTTCTCTTTTCTTAAAGCCAGATATTCGCAGTTATACTACGATAACTTATTTTGAGTCAAGAATAATTTAAATGCGCATTAATTTTAGAGTGTATCGTGTATCCCACATGTTTCCATAGTTCATGCTTTCTTTCATAATTTTTATTATCTTTTTCAATACCTTTACATTCTCATGTACCCCATGGGTAAGCCATCATATTGCGTTCCCTTTCATGATTCCTAAGATGTTATTCGTATGCCCTCAATACTACCAATTTCTTTCACTTTTCTTATTTTCCATTTTATCTTCCATTTTATCAATATGAATACTTATTTCTTATCATTTTATTCCATTTAAGACTATCACTTAAAATTTTGAATTATTAACCTTTCTTTCAAAACAGTACACCAGCTGTAGAATTTCTTTTCGTTATGACTATTGTGTTTTTCAGTGATTTTCAGTATTTTATATACACCACTCTCAATCTCCATTCTTCTTTAACTTATTTTCTAGTATTCTACATTGTATTTACCACTTTACTATTTAACTGACTAGACATAGCGTGTTTGGCAAAATCCCTTGATATATTCCGTCTCACGTCATAGCATTAAAATAAAATTATGCAGCATATTCGTCCAAAGATATGTAGTGATATTTATTATGCGTAAGTTCAATAGACACTCCCTTGATAATCTTACCGTCAGATATGCAGGTAAACTCAAGTTTAGCTCGTTATAAACAGATAAATAACCAATTAACTGTCAAATTCATGTTATTGAAATGCAAAAAATATTAAAATAACTGTATGTAAGTAAATATTACGAACATCTTTATAAGTCTGCCATACGTCAAGCATAAGAAATTACGCAGCGCAGGTATTTTTAAGTTTTTATTTTTCCTATCGAGAAATAATTTCACTATTATCAGAAAGGTATGCCATGTTTAAAATATTATTTTGCGCTGAAATCTAACCAAATTGTTGCATTTGACATTTGCAAGGGAGTAAATTTTAGGCAATTAAGTTAAAAGGAAACATTTTATCACGTGACATTTTCATATCTGTAATACAGAATCTTGCAGCCGTGATAATTTTAATACTTTCAAATCATGAATATAGGTATAAAATAAAAACTTAAACACCAGTTAAGGATGTTCAAATGATCTTGTTTATATATAGGAATTACACCAAACTAAATCATAATTCTATGTAACGATTTTGGAATTAAATATGCGTGTGTGTTTGTTTGTTTGTGTGCGTGTGTGTGTGCTTGCGAATGCGCGTGGATGAGTGGTTACGGTGTTAAACTCACGATATATATAGCGTTGTTTCGGTTCCGGAGCTGGGCAGTGTGGTTATTTCTTGAGCTGTATATTTCATTTTACTTTGCTCTACTTCACTCAGCGGTAAAAGATTTTCAGCAACAGCGGGACAATTCAGCCTTCTGAAACGTTAAGTACGTAGATCTATCTATCTATCTATCTACCCATCTATCCATCCGTCTATCTATCTATCTATCTATCTATCTATCAATCCAGCTATCTATCAATTCATCCATCCGTCTATCTATCAATTCATCCATCCGTCTATCTATCTGTCTATCTATCTATCTATCTATCTATACGGCGAGCTTTTTTCAGTTTCCGACTGCCAAATCCACTCACAAGGTTTTCCTCGTCCCGAGACTATTGTAGAAGGCACTTACCCATTGTACCACGCAGAGGGGCTGAACCCGGAACCATATGATTGGTAAGAAAACAGCTTACCATACAGCTGCACCTTTTTAAGTTTACAATTTTAATGTACATTAGTGTTTTTTTACGGAAACACTATCTGTATAATAGACTACATTCAAATATAAAATTAGCACTTAAACACAAATTGTTTGCTTAATTACTAACTTTCATTTAACTACTTAATGTTGTTTATTGATCGTAACGAAACAAATTTGAATGAACAATCGTTTTAGTTGTAAGCAATCACTATGAAGAGGTATACATTTCATTGTTCAGCAGTAGCGTTTATATCGTTAGTTACAATTTCATGTATACATGAAAAAGTAGTTGGGTTAGATATATCCAGAGTCGTATGCTATATAATCCAATGCATTTCAACGATGGGTTACTGTCTTGATATGGAGTCTTCCATTCTGACTGATACGCTTAGAAGTTTATAGAATCCTGAAATATCATATGGTGCATTGCACGCCATATATTAATGTTAGGACAAATTTTAGGCTAAATATCAAAACACAATTCCCTGGGAAATCCAAGGGAATTTCTTTGTGAAACATCTTGAATTACACACCCTGCAAAATCTAAGCAAATATAAGGCTGGATACAAATCTTTGTAAAGCGAAGCAAAAAATGTAATAGAATAGAGTATTCGATTAAAAAAAAATATTTACCATTAACATCTGGAAATGTAAAAAGTTATTTAGCCTAGAAATAATGTACATAAGATTTCAGAACACCGTATGTAAGATTGTTCGTACTCTAAGCACATCACAACATTAAGAATGAACTACCTCTTCTCAACTGGACCTACTATTTTTAATATTATTCTAAAACATATAAAGGAGGAAAAAGATTTCTTAACCTTCAAAAAGTTCAGGGATGAATATCTGCAACAAATTCCAGATAATCCACCTACACCCGGATATACTGCTGCAAACAACAACTTTTTAATCGAATGGGCAATGGTGCCTAGAAATAACAATAAAAATACATTACTAAATGTCTTTTCCAGGTGGTGCTATTAAGTCAGCTATGACCAGGGCCAATGTAACCAAAACGTATCTGAGTTTATGTATTCGCATGCATGTACTCATATACAAGTTTAATGTCACTTATCAAAAAGAAAAACTTATTTAAATGCATGCTTTTTTTATGGAATTGGTCGTCACTGGTCCGGCTGCAAACGGGGACATTCACAAATAATGTACACGCAGACTATTTGACAATCATTTAAAATATAACTCATGAAATTTTATAGACGCGGGAGTCGAAATACTTCCGGAAGTTCTACCAAAAAATACATTGAACCCAAAGAAATACTGAGCTGGGATTTTAAATAGTTTTATAGGCTGAAAGCTGAAATTTTATTCTTTGTGTTGATAATGGGATTAACACACTGTGGCTTGTGATTTCGTATGTCTTAGGTGTGTGACAAAACGGAAAGCCAGTATACACACATACACACACTCATAGATGTACATGTGCGTCAATGTGTACTCATGTGTGTGTGTGTGTGTGTGTTTCTTGGAGTAGTATGTGTCAACGTTCAAGCACCAATATATAAATACTATTTTCGATTGAGAAAT
>NC_043003.1:67713063-67725563 GCF_006345805.1 Octopus sinensis | reverse complement strand
GCATTTAATGACTTCATTGACAAGATCAGATTTATAGCCTGTTTGTAATTTTGCAATCAAATGTTACTGAAAGCCCGGCGCCACTCGGAGTGTTTAAAAGCTGAAATATATTTTAATTTGCACTTTCAGTTAGGTTTTAGGCTTGAAGAAACGAATGGTTTCCAGGGACACATTTAAAAAAAAATTTTGTCGTCAGTGTAACTCAAATAAAATTTAACTAATGAACTAAGAATTAAATCTCAATTGGTGTTTCAAAGATGGAGCTTTTTTGCATTAACATCTGAAATTTTAGATCTTTTCTACCCTAATAACGGAGGCTCGTCGTATCTCATGTCAAATGCTTCCATTACAACGACATATGGTTTTGAACTACATTTAACATTATGGATGGATCTCAGTGGCTGGACATATAACACCTATCTATCATCCATTTAAATTTCCCTGTCACTTGCAGTCTGTATAAGTTGGATCTATTAATATGAATATCTATGTAATTAGAATTAAATATTCAATATCTGAAAGTCTCCAGTGTACGCTTTCTCACGTTGTGCAGGTGTATGTATATATATATATATATATCTTCAGTCCTTCATCCTTTCACCCCTACACCCCTACTCCCCTTCCCTTCTTCCCTCTTTCTCCCTCCCTCTTCCCCTTCCCTCTGCTCCCTCACTCCCTCTCTCCCCTTCTCTCTCCCCCTCTCCCTCTTTCCTCCTTCATCCCCCTCCTCCCCTTCCTTCCCCTCCTCTCCCCCTTTCCCCCTCTTCTCCCCTTTCCCCCTCTTCTCCTTACTACACCACATGACTTTACACATCACATCACATATGATGTGCCATACGAATACACACACCAACTAATACATACTAATAGTACTAATACATACTAGGACATACTAATACTTACACCAACCCTATACATGCCACCACGTCCAGACCCCGCATACGCACTATACTCTCTCTCACACACACACACACACCTATACATACCAATACGTACTAAACATACTAATACATACTAATACATACACCAACCCCATACATACGCACGTCCAGACCAATCTTACGCACTAATACTCTCTCAAACACACACACACACACACACACACCCCTTATACATACTAATACATACACCAACCCTATACATACACACATCCAGACCCCTCCCACGCACTTTTAAGCTGGTCCCTCAACCCATTTATCAACCCTATTATCTCCCCTTATTCGCTCTCGCGTCTCATGTTTGATCTTTGACCTCTGGCCGAAATCAGATCGCCATGTTGATTCGTTAGCTACTGCACGCATTTTTGTCTCTCCTTCTTTCTGTGTTTTTCTCTCTCTGTGTATCTTTCTGTTGAAGAGCGTAGGCTCGAAACGTTAAAGACTTGTTTTTATTTATTTCCTGAGCGCCATACTAATACAATTGTTCGTTTGTTTTCCACCTGCCTTCGTCTTTTGTTGATTTTCATAAAAGCTTCCCGTTATATATTTGCGCTCACGGGTCTCACTTCATCCTATATTCTACCAATACCACTATCAACACTTACCTCTACCTTGGATTTTCTTACCTCTTGGATACTTACCATTGGCTGCACCTCCTTTCGCGGATCAAAGTGACTTGCATTGATGTGAAATCCTTAAAAAATATACACGGCCCTGTCTACAATTTCTCACCTTGAACTTTCAACCTTGAACTGTTCGCATTAAACTGTACCGTTTGTTGTATTTTTATTTTCTCTTATATTACACTTTTTTTACATTCATTTCATGCTTCCCACATTTTCCTGAATTTTTGTTCTCCTTTCCGTCTTTCTTCCCTCTCTGGAGGTCATTACTCGTTTCCTCTGCCTGCACACCCCTCATTTTGCCTCCCCTCTCTCTGACTTCCCTTCTTTCCCTTTTCCGTTTGCCCCGTCTTTTCTGCCCCTATCGCTTACTTATCTAGTTTTTTCATACGATTATTATTTTTGTTTTTTGAACGTTTGTTTCCCCTTTTTTCGCTATCCTTTTTTTCTATTTTTTTCACACGATAATTTTTGTTTTTTGTTTTTTTTGTTTTTCGAACGTTTTTTTTTTCGCTATCCCATCATGCCGGATCCTAGGTCCTACCTCCCTCACCCTCCATCACCGTTTGAAGGATCATCTACGTTTTCTTCCTGTATATTGCCTTCAACCGTCGTTAATATCTCTCTACTTCTTTTTAAAAAAAAACCCGCTTCTCTAGCCATGTCTCTTTCCTAAGCCGTGCCTACATCACCGATCATCCCCTAAAGGTTTCCGCCTCCACTTCCACCCTGCTCTCCACTCGGATTCTTCCATCTACCCATACTCCGCACCCATCTCTACCGCATTATGCGGACCACCATTCGCTCCAATCTCTCCAAACTACATGCCATCAACCGCCTTCTTCCTCCGGCTTTCTCCACCTTCTTCTCCTCGCTGCCGCCTCTCTATGCTCCAAACACGCTACGCTTCATATCCATTTGAATCAACTCTTCCATCAATTTCTTTCTGATACCAAACTTCGTAAAACTCCAATCACTCTTCCATTCCACCCTACCCGACGCCACTACCCCAACTCCTCCACCACCCTTCTCCCCTCCCGATAGGCTCCATCCACCCACACCTAACCCACCGCCCCTCCACTAAACCCTTCTCCCCTCCGTTAGGCTCCATCCACCTACACCTAACCCTACTGCCCCGCCCAACCACCCCACACACCTCCCCATCCCTCCCCCTCAGACCTCCACGAGACCTACCACCCCTCCTACTTCTATTCCACCCACCCCTTCTCCACTTCAGTCTGTTGTTACCATTCCCCCCGATCTTCCCTCTCTGGGCTGAACGCTCCGTCCTTGGTAGGGGTCTGCGTTTCATCCCCCTCACTCCATCCTGTAAGGAATTCCAGACGCGAGTTGATGTCCACAGCTTTGTGCGCCGTGTCGGTGGGGTGCGCATTACACGAATCGCCACCCACACACCACGAAGAGACGACTGCTTCACTGGCCTGGCCGCCGACCATCCCCGTGGGGACGCCTGCCCTGGCCAGATCTAGCAGAGGGATCTTTTCGCGGGCGCTTGTCAGCGTGCATTGGAGCGGTCAACTTCTCCAGGCGCCAACGCCGCCTCAACATCTCCCGGCTGAGCTCTTGGCTCTTCGTTCCCTCCAACGGCGCGCTGACATATCATCAAACCGGCTGACAAGGGTGGAGCTGTAGTGGTGTGGCGCGCGGACCTCTATAGGGCCGAGGCTTTCCGCCAACTCAATGACACCTCCTTCTATTCCACTCTGCCCTCTAACCCCACACGAGCTACCAACAGACGGTATCCTCTACTGTCCAAGACCTCATCTCGTCCTCCCGTCTCCCCCGCACCGCATCCAACCTAATTGTGCGAAACCCACGTACCCCCACCATTTACTTCCTCCCCAAAATCCACAAAACCAACAACCCTGGCGCCCCATCGTCTCCGCCTGTAACTGCCCCACGGAGCTCATCTCTAAATACTCGACCGTGTCCGTGCCCCCCTAGTGGCATCTCTTTCCCTCCCACATCCCCGATACAAACCATGCTCTCCGGCTTTCAACTCTTTCTCCTTCCTCCCGGCTCCTCCAAAATCCTTTTTACTATGGACATCCAAAGCCTCTATACTGTTATCCCTCACCACGAAGGACTGCAGGCCCTTCGACACTTTCTTGACCTCCGCTCTAACCCTGTACCTGACACCTCACACTCATTCGTCTGGCCGAACTTGTCCTACTCTGAACTGCTTCTCGTTCGCGGGCGAGTTCTACCAACAGTTCTCGGGAGTGGCCATGGGAACGCGAATGGGCCCCCAACTATGCGAAACCTGTTCGTTGGCTATGTTGAGGCCAAATATCTCTAATTTCATGGTCCACTCCTGAACTATATGGTCGTTATATATGACGACATATCGGTGCCACCCCTCACTCTCCCGCGAACATCTAGATTCCTTCCTCTCTTTCGTCCAATCTTTCCATCCAGCCCTCCACTTCACTTCCACTATCTCAAACACCTCTGTCTCCTTCCTCGACATTTCGGTAGCATTTTCACTCCACTTTACCACCTCCATTCACTACAAACACACAGGACTCACACTCATACCTCAACTCTCTTCCTCCCACCCAGAACACACCAAGCTTTCCATCCCCCTATTCCCAATTCCTCCGTCTACGTAGGCTCTGTAGTGACGACCATGACTTTGAGACTCAGTCTCAACGTATGGCTCACCACTTCCCACCCTACGTGGATACCCCCTCACCACTATCCACACCGCCCTTGCCAGAGCACGGTCCGTGGACGTGTATCTGCTCTCTCTCCCCGAACCGCCCTGTATGTAGTCTCCCGCCACCATTTTCCCCTCACTTACCACCCCACGACCCTACGTCTCCAACGCACCATTCTTCGAGCTTTTCCGTCATCTCCAGTCCGACCCGTCACTTCACACTCTTTCCCTAACCGACCCCTCCCCTCTTTCAAACGAGCCCACAACCTTCGAGACCTTTGGGCCATAGCTCCTTCCCTGACCTACCTCCAACCCGGCTCGTTCCCTGCTCCCGCCAACGTTGCCGCACTTGCCACCTCTCCAACACCACCCGCCTCACTAGCACCCACCATCGACCCTATCCATCATCGTTTCCTTCACTGCAACTCCAGCAATATTATCTATTGCATCTCTTGCTCTCTCTGCAATTCCTTGTACATCGGACAAACGGGACGCCGCTTGCCTGACCGGTTCGAGGAAAACCTTCGTGACATCCACCTTGCGAACGACACACCGGTCTCACGCCATTTCCGCTCCACCGGTCACTCCTTGCAACACCTATCTGTGTTCGGTTTGTCCTTACACAGAGGCCATCCGGATTCCCGTTTGCGCCGTGAACAGGAATTAATCTTCTCTCTTCGCTCTTATACGCCCATTGTCTCAAACTCTCCCCCCTCTCATCTAACCCCCCTCTCCCTCTCCTACCATCCTTTCTCCCCCCGACCCCTACTTCTTCAGTCCTTATCCTTTCACCCTACACCCCTACTCCCCTTCCCTTCTTCCCTCTTCTCCCTCCCTCTTCCCCTTCCCTCTGCTCCCTTCACTCCCTCTCTCCCCTTCTCTCTCCCCCTCTCCCTCTTTCCTCCTTCATCCCCCTCCTCCCCTTCCTTCTCCCATCATCTCCTCTTCCCCCTTCTCCCCCTCTGCTCCCACTTCTCCCCCCTTCTCCTCCCCCTCTTCTCCCCCCTCCCCCTCTTCTCCCCTCCCCCTCTTCTCACTACACCACATGATTTACACCCACATCACATTATGATGTGCCATACTAATATACACACCAACTAATACATAATAATACGTACTAATACATACTAGTACATACTAATACTTACACCAACCCTATACATACACACGTCCAGACCCCGCATACGCACTTATACTCTCTCACACACACACACACCTATACATACCAATACGTACTAATACATACTAATACATACACCAACCAAACATATACGCACGTCCAGACCAATCTTACGCACTAATACTCTCTCATAAACACACACACACACACCACACCCTTATACATACTAATACATACACCAACCCTAACATACACACATCCAGACCCCTCCCACGCACTTTTAGCTGGTCCCTCAACCCATTTATCAACCCTTTATCTCCCCTTATTCGCACTCGCGTCTCATGTTTGATCTTTGACCTCTGGCCGAAATCAGATCGCCATGTTGATTCGTTAGCTATCTGCACGCATTTTTTTCTCTCCTTCTTTCTGTGTTTTCTCTCTCTGTGTATCTTTCTGTTGAAGAGCGTAGGCTCGAAACGTTAAAGACTGGTTATTTATTTTTCCTGAGCGCCATACTAATACAATTGTTCGTTTGTTTTCCACCTGCCTTCGTCTTGTTTATTTTCATAAAGCTTCCCGTTACATATATATATGCTGCACCGTCGAATGTTTCAATTTTATTATTGTAGTAACCGATATCTAGTTTTGCTTGGGATTTACACGGGATAGATTTTTATTGTTTAAATTCTTTCAGTCATAATTGCGGTCATGCTGGAGCACCGCCTTTAGTCGACTCCAGGATTCACTCTTTGTAAGCCTAATACTTATTCTATCCATGTCTTTTTCCGCATCGCTGGGAACGAAATCATAAACACAGCGCCATTAATTATCAAACACACTGACAGACACACATGTATATATATATATAGTGTGTGTGTGTGTGTGTGTGTGTATATATATATATATATGCATATATATATATGTGTGTGTGTGTGTATATATATATATATATATATGCACATATATATATATATACATATAAATATGTATATACACACACATATATATATGTATATAGATATGTAGATATTTATTGATTATATACATATATTATATATGTACATATATAGACATAGATACACATTTACATATACATATATATATATACATAAATATATATACACATATATACATACATGTAAATATATATATATATATATATACACACACACACACATATATATATAGCTATATATACATACATATACACACACACACACATGTATAGTGAAAGCATTAAAACTGAAAATTAAATTTAAACTATTAAAAGTGAAACTATTATAAGTAAATGTAGTAAAAGCGAAACGATTAAAAGTGAAGCTATTAAAAGTGAGACTGTTTATATCTGTTACACCGTCGAAGGTTTCACTTTTATTATTCGAGTATTGAGACGTCATACGGAATCATTGTCAATGTTGCATTGTTTCAATCCCCAAAATTGACATGTCGACACTCCTGGCATCTCAGAGTATTACTTGAACTTTGATTTGATTTGAATGCATTGGGTACATACAGAGATAACAAAAGGGTATAAAATATCTCGGAAGAAGCTGTAAGACATTTATATTTATATATATATATATATATATTATATATATATATATATACATATTAGATACATACTAATATACATACATAGATAGATACATATATATACACACATATATTACATAAAATATACATACATATATATCATATATATATATATTATATATATAGATATATATATATAATATATACATATAGTACATATATAGATACATACATATATACATACATATATAGATACATACATCTTATAATACATATAATATATATATATATATATATATATATATATATATATAGATAGATATATATATATAGAAGAGAGAGAGAGAGAGCGAGAAGAGAGAGAGAGAGAGAGAGAGAGAGAGAAGTTGGGAAGGGTCGGATTTCTGATTGTGTGAACCTTTGTGTTAGAGTAATATTTCGTTGTATTAATTGCTCCCTTCACAAACGGCGTTTGCCTGTTAATGCCCCCGTAAATTAGCCCTTTCTCAAAAGATGTCGGTAGTATAAGCTACATAATAAAATGTACTGATATCGATTTCTTCCTAAGGCGATGCCCCAAGATGGCCGCAATCCAATGACTAGAACAGGCCATAAAATAAAAGAATATTAACGTGTATGCGTGTGTTTGTGGTTTTGGAGTGAATTGCCTGCATTCATATGTCTACAACACTCACACGAGCCGACACTCTCTTTAATTTTCTCTGAACATCATGGAAAAATCACTCATAAGCACACGTATAGCGTCTCTTCATCTCGGTTATTTGTTTATTGTTTCTTCTTTCTTTACTTTTCTGTTTTTCTTTTTTTATTTATTTTATTTATTTTGAGCAAAGAAGAGGTAAATAATCACGGATCATCCTTATCAGTTTCAAAATCTTTTGTTTATACGTCACGTCCTAAACAACTTCGCAGAGATAACAATTTTATTCGCCGCTTTTCATTATCTATTTATTCATACTGCGATTTGTTTTTTCTCATCATTTGTACTTGTCATTTTTATTCATTGTAAATCGATAAAACAGAAGATAAACACGAAATTCTAATTAGAATCATATTCAAAATACACAGAATTGTTTCCCAAACAAACGCAAACTGGAAAACTATTTCCGATGTAATCTGTTTCAAGTTTATAGTATGTGGATACAATCAACGAGCAGTATCTTATTCGTGTGAAGTGATACAGAGACAAGCAAAACCTCACACATCTACATTACATTAACACTCGCGCACACAACTAATGGCATGCGTACATACATATACGCATACATCAAAAGAGGCACATGATTTTCTATACACATAAACGTGTTTAAATATCAATGCTAAAGACAAATAATTTAAAATAGTCATTAATCTAATGCAGAATCAGGTGTTAATTTTCCATTAGATGTCAAATGACTTACTCAACACAAGATAGAAGAGATTTTCTGTAATATATGAATTTATATGCTGTTATCTGAATTTCGATAATAAATCAGTATGCGGCCTTATCAGCAGCTTAAATGGTGGAATTTAGTACTCATTCTTTTTGTTGCACTAGAACTCTAAGCAGAGTCAGAACTTTGACACACAAAATGCACTTAAATTGTCTCCGTCAATGTGACTGCCAGCTCACCTGGTGCAATGGTATCTAACTAGTTTACTCTCATGAGTTTCCTCAGTGTGTACCTTCTTTCTATTGCCAGTTTCCATGCGGTGACCCATTTGATGAAATTTGAGAAGCTTACTATGTCTGAGGTCTGTCGCCATTGGGATGCTAGTTGCGACTTTATCAATCGAAGTTGAGTCAACTCAGCGAGAAACTGATACCAAAGGCCCGAAAGCACGTAAAATCTCAGGAACTTCACTGGCGACGCATCTCAGAGTATCTGTCTGACGTAATTTACAACTATGACAATTAAACAAGTAATACTATTTTTTTTAATATGTATCACGTGACGAGAAAGTTGGAGGGAGAGAAAATTTCGTTAAATCGATTATAATATATAACTGTGCTATATTTTGCGTCAGCATTTGCATGGAGAAGATAAAGGTACACATGAGAATGTCATTAAAGCCATTATTCTGCAGGTCAGCCAGAGGTAAAATGCGCATTATGAAGGAAAATAGAGTCGTACAAATCTGCTACATTGTTTCATCAATACAGTTTTTAGAGATTTTTGAAGAGTGTAAGACAAAATTGAACAAAATAGAATATGGATTCTGTAACAAACAAATTGTAGTTACATAGGAGAGGACTTTTTTCAAATTTGTACAGGTTTTGCGAAGCACTCTCGGTATAGTAATAGCGAGTTGAAGTAGGCACGCTGAAGAAAGTTCTTAGCGGCGGTTCGACCGTTCTGAATTAAAAATCCAGCAGGGTCGGCTTTGCATTTTATCATTTGGGGTGGAGTTGGATCGATTAAATAATTCTCAGTTAAGGCCTGGGGACGATGTAAACGATCCCAGGACTTGAGAAAACCACTATTTACCGTGGTAAAATATCTAATACAGTTGGAAGGGTAAAATGTATAGACCGATAGAATAAGTACTAGGCGTACAAAAGATTAAGTCCTGGGGTAGATTTGCTCGTCTAAAGGCGGTGCTCCAGCATGGCCGCATTCAAATGATTAAAACAACTAAAAGAAGAAAAGAATATGTATATACATGCATATGTATAATCATGCGTATATGCTTTATATATATATATATATATATATATATATATATTCATATATGTGTGTGTATGTGTGATTATACGAACGCGTAATTAGAAATGTATCATATCAATAACTACGAGTGGAAATTTCTAATTTTCGTGAAACGACTTAGTTTTAATTTTATATATAGAATGAGCAATTCCTCGTGAAGAAAATGCTCTTCAGTGAAAGCTTCAATAGGCTTTCATAGCCTTTTTCATAAATTAAGAAATGTTGAGAACCTACTATATTTTTTCTAATTGGAATATTATTATC
The DNA here is from genome assembly GCF_006345805.1 of Octopus sinensis. NCBI lineage: Eukaryota > Metazoa > Mollusca > Cephalopoda > Octopoda > Octopodidae > Octopus > Octopus sinensis. The sequence continues at coordinate 67,715,697 of NC_043003.1, read as the reverse complement.
AAAGAAATGAGCAGAGACTTCTAACACAGCGTCCAACATTTTCGAATTGAACGGCGATGATTCCCCGTATATTAAATAGCACGAAAATTAAATTCCTGATTTATTGAACTCTGTTTGCTACGGATAAATGTTAAGAAGCATTTGATAGCAATTTCGCATCTATCCTCTGAGATTGAAAGAGTTACAAGAAGACATGTATCGATGAGAGATCCAACGTTTTAGGTAATGAGAATTTGAAATTAATTCCCAATAGCTGTACGTATGTATGCTAACGAGAAGTAAAATATGTTCTATCCACAAGGGAGGTAGCAGAGCAGATGTTAAAATTCTTTAAATTAACACGTCAGCAAAATGATGGAAGGCATTGTTAGGTGGAAAGTGATTGCGTTCCATGAATTTAAAGACTTTCTCCCTGACACACAGCATGGCTTCCGCTCAAGAAGCATTATGACCGGGTGCTGAAACAATGAATCGCTCAAATGTGGATGTGATACATCTCGATTTCGTAAAGGCCTTTGAGGAGATTGGTCACGAGTTGATATGTCACAAGCTACGGAGACTCGGCATCGTCGGGAATCTGGGAGACTGGTTGCATGACTCCTTAAATGACAGAAGCCAGGCCGTGGCAGCCAATGGGGGCCTCCCTAAGGAGACAAACAATAATAGCGACTGTAGTGATCAGGGAACTGTATTGGGTTCGCTACCGTTCGTGGTGGCTCTTTGATACATGCCATCAGTTACACAGACAACCACACTCACCAGCGATGCCGACCACACATACGCAGTGCAAGCTGCCAAGGAACCTTCTGATGCTAATATTCTACAAATAGATCTAAATGCCGTATATAAATGGGCTGAAGAAAACAACATGTAATTTAATGCAGGTAAATTCTACAGCTAATTAGTGTTCACAAGTCACAATTACGGTACTTTGGACCATAAGGTGTGACAATCACAGAGTAATGCACAATGCGTGGCCTGGGGATTGATATGAGCAATGATACCTCGTTTCATGTACGGCAAGATGGTGGAAATGGACAGGCAAATCGCCGGATGAATTGTGAGACATATCAGAGAAAGGAACCAGGAAACTATGCTGTTTCTATGCAGGGCATATTTGTATACTTACGTCTAAATTATTGCTCTCAACTGTGGTTACCCTTCATTGACAAATGGATAGCACAACTTGAGGCCGTAGCTGAGCTACTAGAAAAAACTCAAAGCACTACGAATCTACTCCTTGGAATGAAAACGAGAGAGGTAGGCAATGATACACGTATAGAAGATCCTGGTGCCGCAACCCCAAACCTTCGTATCAAAATCCGTACCAGCTTCATAAAATGGGCGTGTTTGCACTGTTCCAAAGCACCGAGCTATCCCATTTGGAGTGACGGACACGTACTAGAATGGCTTGGAACTCCGATGCCCACAGCTATTTAATGCTTTGCGAAAGGATCTGGGTGATCTTCATGGATTAGCGTAGATGTTTTCAAGAAACAACTTGATCTCTTGTTATCCAATGAACCTATATTGAAGAAGGAAACTCAAAAGAGGGCAGCAGTGTCGAACGCCCTCCTTTACAAAGAGCCAATCACATAAGATTAGCCGTTGAAAAGGTGATTACAGTGATTACGGCTGTAGAGTAAGGGCTGAAGCGTATAAAAGTAAATAAAAAATAAATCTATATATATAAAATAATATATAAATATATGTACCACATTTTTAGATTGGGTTACCCATGTTTAGGCCAGAGCGTTTCGGGCACCTCAGCATATTCTCTCCTCTAGTGAATGGCTTTATGAACCTACTTTAACACTCTACCTCAAAATGGCTTGGCAGAGGGATATTGTTGTTTATACTCATACCTAGGAGTAGTTAAGTCGATTACAGTGATGCCAATGCTCATCTGGTAATTATTTTATCAACCTTAAAAGGATGGAGGCAAAGTAGAGACCTCAGTGGAACTTGAACTCAGAACATAAAAATAGACGAAATACCACTAACTATTTTGCCCAAATTGCTAACAATTTTACCAGTTCGCCGCATTAGGAGTTATATTATTATTGTTTGATTCGTCCGCATGCCACTTAGAGAATCGCAGGCTTCTAACAGGACCCAGTCATGTTCAGGTAACAAATTTCTCTTGTATATTAAGCAGGAATCAGGAATTATTTGTAGATTCCACCGCAAAACATAGTTCTGCTTAGATACAAAGTAATATATTTCAATTGATGTTACTCTATAAACTTTGACGTTGTAATAAGATAAGCGCTATATTTTCTTCTTTATGCATATATTGTGACTTCCTCCTCACTATTTCTATTAGTACACTACCTTGTAAATATCGCTGCCTGTGATGCCACCTGTGATAGAAAGAATGGATTCAACATCTTTATTTTCCGGAATAGACAAGTCCGTCATTCAAGACGCTTATCACATGCATTTTTCCTGTGCATAAATCTCCAAGTATTAATGACAAAGAACATCAACGTGTGGGTAAATCAATCTAGCAAATAACGATACAAAACACACACGCACCTATACACTTACATATATGAATATGTTGGCATATACGTATATAAACAAATATTTATATGCACGCATATAGTTCTATATGGCGCTTCTTATATATAT
>NC_043003.1:67696526-67712963 GCF_006345805.1 Octopus sinensis | reverse complement strand
CCACACACTATATATATATATATATATATATATATACACATATATATATGAAAATATTTATCTTGCGTCGCATTATTTGTGTCAGGGACATTACAGTACTTTTAAAGGAAAGTTGAACGCCACTAATTCAAAAGAAGAAATACTAAATATTAAATATTGTTTACAACACAACCGTCTACTATTAATTCGATGACACCGTGGTATAATGATAAAGAAAAGTAAGATCAGTTATATTTCATGTGATTTATCCTAATACTATGTATCTGATTATCTAATAAGTTTCTAAGAAAACTGTCACTACGATAGCTAGAGGTCTTGAGGTTACGGCCGTTTTATGTATTCACGAATACACGGTATTTATTAAATAAACCCGTGTTGCAGACAGTTTATAAGCGCTTGGATATAAAAGAACACTAGTGTTATTGAATCTTCCCTTCCTCGGTGTGAATACAGTTGCTAGTGAAATACACCTATCTATTGCAAGCAGAACGAACAACTTCTGTTTAATAACCACTTACATTAGCTATAGGCGATGGGTTATGATCATATGAAAATAGAAATATCAGTGAGAAGCGACAAAAAAATCTGAGATTCATGAAATTTCTCACAGCAGGGTCTCCTGGTTTTCTTCCTGTGATGCACTGTGTTTAACTGACGGAGAATAAATATGGCGAACGTTCTTCTCACTTATTTGCCGTATAATTAATAATCTCACGTGTAACGAGAAGACAAATGTACGCAGCAGCAAAAGTTTTCATAAATGGGAAAGAGCAGACAAGACTCTATGAGACGTATTATTTTATAAAAGTTAGAAGGTAGTAAGTTATATTTGCTCCAGATAGTATGTCAGGATCACGCACTAAATTCATTTAATATATATCGCAAACTACTTACTTAGACATAATGAATCAACCAATGAGCCTATTCGCGTCACACTGATTAAAATTATAAGTCGAGAAGCAGCATCGTGTTGATTTGGGAGTTGCATAATCCTACATACGCTACTAAGCACATACACGCATATGTTACTTAAAACCAACAGACATATGTAGACATATTTTATACGCACACACTCACACATATGCACATACACATACATACGCTCACTCACACACACCAAACAAATATATGAATATGTGTTTGTGTATGCATATGGGCTACCTTTTTTTTCAATTCATTGGGTGAAAATTTTGGCTCAAGATCAACCACTTCGGGGGATGGGTGAGCCAGTTAGATGGGCCCCAGGGCTCAGTTGGTACTTATCTAATTGACCCAGACATAATGAAAGGCATAACCAACCTCGGTAGAATTTGAACTCAGTATGTACAGTCGGACGACATGCCTGTAAGCATTCTGCCCCGAGTGCTAACAATTCTGCCAACTTGATACCCTGTGTAAAGTATTATTATGAATAAAATAAAGGCGGCGTGCTGGCAGAGCCGTTAGCACGCCGGTCGAAATGCATTAGCCGTATTTCGCCCGTCGCTATGTTCAGAGTTCAAATTCCGACGAGGTTCCACTCTATCTTTCTTTCTTTCGTGATCGACAAATTAAGTACCAGTTGTCAACTGGTGTCAATATAATCGACTTTCTACCTTCCCGCAAATTTCAGGCCTTGTGCCTACAGTAAAAATGATTATTAAACACAAAAGTTTAAGCGTTTGAATTGTGTGAACTACACCAAGTATGTATTACTTTCATGCGTTAACATATACAAGTAAAGCAAAATAAATTAAGATAAGCATACACAACACAGATATTATTGCAACATAAGGATTTTAGTATGTTCGCCCATATACGTGTTCCTGAGCAATCTACATTGCAAACTGGACTGATTTGCATAATGACTGACAAGAACAATCTTAAAGTATTTGTAATAACTTCTTACAAGCACAAACAAAGTAATATTTAGTAAGCCTCAGAAAGAGAAGAGCGAGGATTTCAGGAAATTACAAATTATATGTATTCATAGAGACCCTACTGCATTGTTGCTCTCGTTTTTGTCATTCTCATAACTATCTGTCAGAGCTATATGCGAGAAAACCTTTTAATCCTATTTTAGGGGTGAGGTGGGGCTAAAATAAGATAGGTCAACCGTAGTTCTCTTGAAAATCCTTTAGTACTGATACCCCTTAGGAAAGTGTCTGTCAAGTTCAGAAAACTATATTTAAGCTATGAACGCTAGAACTTACTTACCTACACACACACACACACGCACACACACACATGCACACACACACACACACACACATACATACACACATATATATATCTTGTTTTAAGGCATTGCAATTTTGGGGAACTTTAGATGAATATGACAAAATGGTGTATGTGGCACACGTTCTGAGAAACTAGCAAAGAGCAGAACTCATGAAAACTTCTGATATGCGTGCAGCTGTTCAGAAATCCCACTGAATCACTGTGAGTGAGTTTTCAAAGGATGTGATCGTTAGTTACAGTTCAGTTCAGCCCATTATCACTGAATATTTAGGTGTAAAACGTGTATCTGACAAGTTTCTGCCAAAACTGCTTTCATTTGTGGCGCTTTTTGCCAAGAAGAGCATTCCACTAGTCTAGATGTCGCCAAACTTTTTTAGACCATGTTAGCTAAAATATATGTGTACGACAAATTAACAAATTCCATCGAAGTATTAAACTTTCAATTTTTATGAATTTGCTTTCACGGTTAGAAAATTTGAAAAACCCATCATATTGCTAGGATCTCTTTTGATGAAATTGACAATATCAATGTGAAGGATGAGCCTGACACTGACTAAGTATTCCAAGTACTTCACATGGGTGAGCTGGTCTCCCGCACGCCGACCCCCATTCGATCCCTTGGCTATAAACGGCTCCCTGTAATTCCTCGCCGATCCCTAGGGTTTCCCTGGGGCCTCCTTTCGCGACAGTCCATCAACTGCTATATTTTCCAGATTTCGCATTTTGCAGCATTTTCCTCCTTCCATACATCAAATAATACTTACAGAAACAAGATTTGACGATGTCGAGGATATCCCAGAGAGTGCAACGAGGTAGCTACTTGTTAACCCTCACCCCAAGAAAGAGAATTGCTCCACGAATTCTTCTATCAATAAAATCGACGCCGGATGAAGCGTGTGACTTCTGAAGGGAACTAATTTAAAGTAGATTCCATACCAAGTTAATGTTGTAGTTCTGTTTTTATAATGCAGTCCCGATACTTTTTGTTCAGACCTTGTATATAATCATTTAAAGTTTACTACAATGTATTCTATTATATAACGCTTTTTATATAACATGATGAATGATATTGTATGTTGTAATCTGAAATTCACAAGCTAATAGCGAACAGATTTACTGGAATATATTTATTATATTAAAAGCTTTTCAATTATTGTGCAAATTGTAGGTATGCGATATTATTTCATTACATATCCAAAAGTATTTTTAAAATCACAAGGAAAATAAGTTTTTGTTGCAAAGAAAGCATAATTTTGAAAACCCTAAATTATGAAAGATATCCCTTGACAGCATCATTACACAATTCTCTTTGACATTCACGAGCAGAAACATTTTGCGAATTTGAAGATAAATAGATTACCATTTAATATCCCATAATGAATATTTAGACATTAACAGCTTGACGCTAGATATGAGATGTAAAGTTGTTAAAATTTCTAAATTTTAACGATATGTGGGAAGAAACAAAATCTCCTCCCCTTCCAGGGGCTGGCTTGCCACAGTGCAAGCCTACTTAGGAGTGTCGAAAAGTAGCCACACCGTGGCGTATTTCACACTCCTTGTCACAATAATTTTTAGCTGGCAAACATTTTGGCGGCTCTTTATTAATTATACCCTTGTCGAAGAGAGCGATGGCGTCACGCGCGTAGAATAGGTCCGTAGTACCGACGTCCTTCTCTCAAGGCTTTCAATCCATTGCTTAGGTAGAACCACCTCCCATTCTAAGGCGCTTTTTGATTTACCATGTTAACAGTCAATTCAAAAGAAGGAAAGTCCAAATGAATTAACAAGTCCAAAACGAAATAAACAAGTCAGTGAAAAAATATGAATAAAAATAAAATTCAAAAGAAACACATAAACAGCTCCAAAAAGAAAGAAAAAATCCAGAAGGATAGAGAAAAGAAAAACAGTTCACACAGCAAACATCGATGGCCAACAGGTATTCCTGGCCAACTTCAACAAGTTTCAATGGCAAAATCCAGTAAGTTCAGGCGAAGATACGCCCCCCTTTTTTTTTCAATACAAAAAACAACAAACAGCAGCCCCCGACAGCAGGCAGAATTGCCACGGAGCTGGGCGAAATTTATCAACACACAAACAATTTCTATTTGACAAATTACACCCAGCTCAACCGAAAACAAATCCACCTACATCTACGGTCTTATGCTGATGTTGTTCTTTTTTCTTTCAGTTCAATATTGGACAGAGCCAACACACTCACTTCCACCTTGCAAAAACAGTCCTTCCTGCCTTGATATTCCTTGGTAATCCACAGACACGAAGACAATTTTCGGCAAGAAATTAATTTTTGCGGAGGGGCTACGCCTCCTCTAAAACACAATTCTCACTTCAAAGTGAGTCTTTATAGAGGGCCACAGGCTGGCAAATGTCTGGAGCAGAGTGGAGTCTATTACTCACCAAACAATATTAAATACAGGGCAACAAACTCCACTAAGCCCTCAAGAAAATACAACAAACTCCTACCTGTAGTCGTGCTTCAAAAATGTTCAATTTTCACGTCTCAAGACGTGACTTCCGAGCTGCATGAAAAATGCGAACTATTCAGTAAGTGAGGTTAGCAAGCTATTTACCACACAGCGACTCCTACGCCTGTTTATTTCATTTATATCAGTCGAACCAAAATTTTGCTATTTAATGCAACGCATAAGTTTGCAAGTCATCTATTAAGTCATGTAATTGTGAAACGGGGAAAACGGGTACAATCGTTTACCGAAGGTGCAAAATGCATAGCGTCACTATTTTTGGCTTTTTACGTTCTGAATCCACTTTACATTTCGTAGTTTCGTGGTCGATAAAATAAATACTAGCTGAGCACGGAGTTGAATTTAATCGACAAATTATCCCACAAAAGAATTGCTGGCCTTGTGTAAAAAACTAAAATCAATTAACCTAATTGCGGATAGAACAAACGCAATGTATATTCCTCTGCGTAGCTATCGCGTTTAATCGATGCCGCATTTTATGTCTTACACTTGTCATTGGTCATTGCAGTGGTTTCCCTATACAGGTGTATTTATTGGGAATTAGAAACAATTTTCGAAACCTCGAATAGTTGCTACTTCATTTTGGTTACGTTAATGAATATCAAACACAAATTTTAATTAAGAATTGATGTCAAGAATTTTAATTCCACCCCAGGTTATTCTTTAACTGCAAAGGTCAGCCCTTTCAACTTAGCTACATTTAGATTGACGTTAGCTGCATCGAATGTATTTCAGACACCTCATTTTGTATCTGATGATTTGTATTCCACTGCAGGAAAGTAATTTTCAAGTTGATATGTTACAAGTCAAAGATGATCTGTGATATTTGGTGTGTTGATTCTGTAGTCTTTAATACATTTCACTATTTACACGTCTTTTTCTGAAATCAGAGAAGTCACTTTTTCTACCAAAATGTTAATGGATCCTGATATACTTAAATCTTGTGAGTAACAAATAATAACGTTATCATTCTTTTTCTGAAGCGATTAATTGTCTATGTATGTCCAGAACGATGAAACCCATTGTCATGATCTAGTTTGAGAAAGCAAAAAATGTTAATTAGCCCATCTATATACAGCTGATAAGCTATGAGAATTGGTTACAATGTTTGGAAATCATCCAATAGAGAGGTTAACACCAAAGCTGTGTTTTCCGCGTGCATTTCTTAAAAAAACAATGTTAAAAGACGTAAAAAATTGTTCTGCATGCATTGTGTGATTGACAAGGTTTACGGTATTTAAAACAGTTTTGACACTTCCAATTTAGTATATTTTGGTTCATGTGGAGGCGCAATGGCCCAGTGGTTAAGACAGCGGACTCGTGGTCGTAGGATCGCAGTTTCGATTCCCAGATCGGCAGTTGTGGGTGTCTATTGAGCGAAAACACCTAAAGCTCCACGAGGCTCCGGCAGGAGGTGGTAGCGAACCCTGCTATATTCGTTGACCACTTCTTTCTCTTACATTTTCTTCCTGTTTCTTTTGTACCTGTATTTCAAAGGAACCAGCCCTGTCACACCCTGTGTCACGCTGAATCTCCCCGAGAAGTTCGTTTAGGGTATACGTGTCTGTGAAATGCTCGGGCACATGCACGTTAATGTTATGAGCAGACTGTTCCGTTGATCGGATCAACTGGAACCCTTGTCGTCGTAAACAGATGATGTTTTTTTCTCTTAACTCCGCAATACCTCTCAAGAGATCCGTTGTTTTACGTATTCCGTCAATAATTAGAAACACAAATACGTTCGTCCTTGGGAATACTTGTCAGAAAAAAAATATTTTTCAATCGTATGAAAAATTGTTTTTCCAGTTTTCAGCTGTGATACCATTACAACATATAACGTTCGTTTGTTTTCCTTATGATTTTCGAAACAACTGGTATGCGTATACAGTAAAGAAGCCAGGCATAATTAAACATGGGAATACATTCATTAGTTTGCAACCCATTTGTAACTTTTAGAGTATCGCTTGCACAGGAAATATTATGGTGCACGTTACTGTTACTATATTTGTATCGGGTTTATGCCCGCAGACTATGTTTGCAATTGTAGTTCTAACGAATGATGAATTGTATACGAAATTTACTGAAATATGCTACTACGGAAATTAAGATATTGTAAACATTGATCAATCTACAAGAGGCTGCATTGAGCTACTTCATCAAATTTTCAGTTTCCACTGTAAAGAAACAAAACAAAACAGATTAGTTCGACAATGTGATGATAGTGAACAAAGTTTGAAAAAAAAACATTTCATTACTATATATGTTCACAAAGGCAAAACAAGACTAAAATTTCTTTGAGGTAAAGAAAATTAGTCATAAACAGTATTATTAAGTTTACGATTAAAAGTTCAAGTTAGATTACTTAAAATATTACACTCGAAGTTGATAATGTGGCTTGATAATATAACTTAAAATAAATCAAAGTATCTTATATCACGTCTTTGCAAGTGTATATAATTTGGAATATAACAGATCTTATTTTTTCAAAAGCATTTCACTCCCTTTTTTGCATCACAATAATCACCAGAAAAAAAATGGTTACTTTACATTTTCAAAACAGTACTGTAATTAATATTTCTTGAAAATATTGGTACAGGACCAGCAGTTTCGGGGGTGTGAAGAAATCGATTACATCGACACCGATGCTTAACTGGTACTTATTTTATCGATCGCGAAGGAATGAAAGTGAAAGACAAAGTCGACCTCGGCAAAATTTCGAGTGAAAATGCGAGGACAGACGAATGTCGCTTAGCATTTTCCCCAATGTGCTTACGTTCCGCCAGTTCGCTGCCTATTTTATATTATTATTAATATTTCACTTCATATCAAGCGTGGTGCTACCAGAAATATTTAGCACAAAATGTTTAGCGGCGTTTCGTCCGTCTATATGTACTGATTTCAAATTCTGCCAAGCTCGACTTTGCATTTCATCCTTTCGTGGTCGATAAGTACCAGTTGAACACTAGAGATGATGAAATCTAATTACGCTATCCCCCTGAAATTGCTGATCTAATGTCACAATTTGACAGCAATATTTTACTTCATATTAACAATCTTTATGGATCATCCAAATCAAACTTGCAAACATTGCCAAAAACACCTTTTCTCTTTCTCGCGCATACGTAGCCAAAAGAATTGCAAAGGCCTTGTGTTAGCAAAACTAAGGTGATAGCTGGTTTGAGGTGCTAAATAAATACGAAGCACACTGGAAAATGTAGTTATACTTCATTCTTCGAAAATGGATTAAGCCTGCGGTGACTTCTGTTGTTTAATAATGGTCAAAGTAGAATAAACGATATAGGCCGAGAGCCAGTCCTGATTTGATTAGACTTGAAGCTCCAAAATACTGGCAAGGCACAATATGTGTACAAATGGCCCTAATACCATGAAACGTGATGCTTAAGTATGCTTAGGTATGGATTAATTATTTATGAGATAATCGAAAAAAACCGGTATTGAAAAACAAATTAAGAAGTTTTAATTAGACACTTAATTAGGAATTAATTTGACTTTCTGCCCCAACGTCAATGTCTTCGCAGAATTCTTCACTAAACCCAACTGAATCTATTCATGTCACTTAAGAACCATTTTAGGTATGGATTTATAACTTAAGAAGCATTTTCTACTAATCCCTATACACTAATTAAGAAGAAATATACAGAAACACTGTTTTCAAGCTACGTGATGAATGCAACATAGAAACATGTCTTAGACCCAGTTGACCCTGTTGACATGGAAGGAAGAAATTAAGAAACATCCCAGATATTGGAAGACAGTAAGAAATCTTTAATTAGATCGTTAATTAGGTCTTAATTAGACTTTCTGCTCCGGTGTAAATACTTTCAAAAAAATATTCGGCTTATCAAAAGGAATATGATCATAGTATGTAAGAATAATATGGATTCTTAATTTAAGAAGCATTTTGAGTAATTAACATATGCTCCTCTATTGAATATGGAATATAAAAAAATTTAGATAAAAAAATGTTGATTTTCCATTGCATGGCATCGGAATCCTTCCTCCATTACTGATGCTGACTTCTGTCAACCCGTAATGCATGTCGCTTTCGTTCATTCGAATAAAATGAATTTTTAATGCAGTAATTTTCCTCTTAAAGGTGACTTGTTCTGTCAAAAACTTCACAAAAATGGAAACTGACTGTTACAAACACAAAATTGATTAAAACTACAACAAAGAGCAACTTGCCCCTTGGACAAAAATGTCACATAAATGCAAACTGGCAGTTAGAAACCAATGACGAATTGAAACGTTTACGTACCATGTGGCATCTTTAGCCTGTTGGCAAACCCGCGGCTTACAAAGTAAGATAGGATTGAAAGTATAATAGTGAACATCGAAACTCCTTACTCGCATTGTTAGAATTAACAAACTGGATTGGACTGTAGTATATCTTCAGGTATTTAGTAGAGCAGTGTTACTACAGGTAATCCCTGGACTTCTACTCAAATTATATAAAAATCACCGGATTATTAACACCACAGTAGAAGATATAATTTCTTTTAATATTATAGCCTCTGGTTACAATAGTGAAACAGGTTAGAACGGTATTGTTTTCTACTGCTCTTATTAGACAGCTTAGACGGAAAGACAAGGAAGTTGCTAATTAGATATGGGTCACTCCACACAAAAAGTGACACAGCCAGACTGTATGTACCACGAAAAAGAGGAGGAAGCGGACTTATTCAATGCAAACACAGCATTAGTGCAGAAGAAGGCAATATAGCATGATATGTAAAATATGCCACAGTACCGCTATTATAAGAAGTAAGATGACCAGGCTTGTGTAGAATGAAAGATTGCAAACTATACAAGAAATTGAAAATGAATGACACTGCAAATAGGTCTGTACAGAAAGGAATGAATGGTCAATTATACAGGGATGTTAATGCTAAGACAGACAGGGAAATAAGATAGCTCTCGATGACTAAAACTGATTTAAAACCGGAAACGGAAGCTCTAATATGTGCTGCTTAAGAGCAAGCACTAAGAACAAACTACATAAAATACAGCATAGATAACACAGCAGAAAATGATTAGTGCAGAGTCTGAGAAAAAACGGTGAAACTGTATGGCATATTACCAGCCAATGTACGCCACTAGCTCAGAATGAATATAAAAGACGCAATGACAATATAGCCAGACTTGTCTATTGGACACATTTCAACAAGTATGGACTTGACAGAGCAAATAATTGGTACAACCAACCTGAAGACATCGTCGAAAATAGAAATGCAAAGATCCTATGGGATTTTAGGATTCAATGCGATCATGAGATAGAGAATAGGAAGCCGGACCTAGTATTAATTGAGAAAGAAAACAAACTATGCTAGGTCATAGAAATAGTATGCCCAGCTGACAACAAGGTATGCGATAAGGAAGAAAGAAAAGTCGAGAGATATGACAGGTTAGCTTCGAAAGTTAAGCAGTTGTGGTCGGTGAAAAAGGTAGCAGTAGTACCAATAATTGTCGGAACTCTTGGGAAAATCTCGACACGTACGTAGAACAAATAGGGGCTGCAATAAGGGGGGAGCACTTGCAGAAAACAACACTGCTTGGAAACGCTCGAATACTCCGGAAGGTCCTCGAAAAATAAGAGGTGTAGTACAGCTCCAGCGTTAGAATCTGTGCAACGCCAATAATAATAATAATAATAATAATAATAATAATATAATAATAATATAATAATAATAATAATATTAATGATAATAATAATAATGATAATAATAATGATGATGATAATAATAATAATAATAATAATAATAATAATAATAATAATAATAATAATAATAATCGTTTCTAATATAGAGACGTGGCCTGAAATTTGTGCGGAGGGAACTAGTTGAATACATGGACCTCATTCCTGAACTGGTACTAATTTCATCGACTCCGAAAAGAGGAAAAGCAAAGTCGATCCCGGCAGAGTTTGAATTCAGAACGCAAAGCATTTTGCCGACCATGCTAAAGATTCACCCAGGTCGTCGCCTTAATAATAATAATAATAATAATAATAATAATAATAATAATATAATATAATAATAATAATAATAATAATAATTACCAAAAACATGTAATGAAAAGAAATATTACAAGTAACTGCAGAATATGTGGAGATGGACAAGAAACAATAAATCATATTATCTCTAGCTGCCCAGTCCTGGCTAAGAAGGAATATATTCACAGACATGACAGAGTTGGAACCAACATACAGCTATGCCAACATTATGGAATAACAACAGAAAAAAGATGGTATAGGCACACACCAGAAAAGGTCACAGAAAACGAGAAAGCAACCATACTCTGGGATATGCCGATACGTACAGATAGAGAAATTAAGGCCAACAGACCAGATATAGTTGTCAGAGATCATGAAGAAAAAAAATGCTTTCTAATTGATGTATCAATACCGGCAGATGACAACGTGTCTCTAAAAGAAATGGAGAAACTCTCAAAATACAAAGACCTGGAAATAGAGGTAACTAGAATGTGGAACCTGAAAACAGAAACAATTCCTATCATAGTAGGTGCATTAGGCATGATAAAAAAACTAGAACAGCAACGGACCATGATAAAACCAAGGCAAGAAAAGCCCTTTCATGGCAAATACTGGGCTAACCTAAATGCAAAAGAAATAGACAGAGAAAAATCCAAGCAATGGTTGAGATGCCAATAATAATAATAATAATAATAATAATAATAATAATAATAATAATAATAATAATAATAATAATGATGATAGTATATAGAAGTATTCATGAAATTTGTTTAAGCAAAAGAAAATTAATGAAATACGTTTAAGTTATATAGGATAAACAAATAAAGCTTTTGGAATTACATAAAATATAGAACCAATTGCATAGAACATTGGTGAACTAATAGTTGAAAGAATGTTGGAGACGCATTAGAATTTCAAAGAATGTTTGAGTCGCATTAGATTAATATGTGAGATACGTATCAATGAAAAGCAATAAAGTAATAGGTATCAATAAGTGTTCTAGGAATATTCTTTACTGGGCACTCAGACAATTAGGAAGATAAAACACAAGGTTAATAACGGCAGCATTTAGAATATACAGCACAAACGTGTGTCACAGAAGTATGGTTTACCACATTACAGAGATATAGATGACTTCTAATAACAGAAAATTTACATTATTTAATTTCGACTGATATGTGTTTTCATCTTTTTTGTTGTTACCACAACGTTTCGGCGGATTTACTCTCTAACATTTATCAGGTGTCCTTGTAGGATTTTGAACCCAACCCTTGCTTCTTATTCATAAGGTATGTTTTTGCTGTTATTAATATTGTTATTGTTATTATTATTATTATTATTATTATTATTATTATTATTATTATTATTATTATTATTATTATTTACTCTAGGCACTGCCTGGAATTGAACTCGCAATCTTGGTTAGTAGCCCGTGCACTTAACTATTACGCTATATGCCCACAGGCATTAATAATAATAATGATAATGATAATAATAATAGCATCAACAAAAATACCCTAGGAATGAGAACACAGGTTTGGGCTCAAAGTTCTACTAGGACACCTGATGAAGGTTGGCGTTTAAATCAGCCGACATGTTGTGGTAACAACAAACAAGATGAGGACACATCCAATGTAAATAATGTAAATAATGTACAGCTTTCCTCATCTCAGAAATATAGTACAGTACTAGAAAATTTATATAGTGATCTATGAATCATATGTAATGTAAGCGCTTACTTGATAGGCCTCTTACTGCAGTATTCGTCCAAAGAGAAAATCTCGTATCGACGTAGTGTTAAAAGCGCCAAAAAATATGAGGCGAAATCAATACCAGCAGCGACGGCCAGCAAGGTTGACAGACGCAGTTTGGCGTTTTTGGAGTCCTTTTAATGACGAGTACCTGCAGTCAGTCAGAAAGCATACAGGAAACAATAATGGAAATATTAATTGCTACCATGCAAAAATATAAAACGGATACATACTGACATATTTCTTTTCTGGCAAAAACGAAGCAAAATAAGAGCAAAAGGAAACGTAAACTCAATGGAAATATGGAGATATCTGCTAAGACAAAACTTGATGGTCAAAATTCTAGAAAAATTAATTAATGAAGCTGAAAGTTATGAAAAACAAATGTACCACGGGCTAAACACTGTGGCTTGAAATTGAAATGTAAAGATCTTAATAGCACAAAAACAGTTTCTAGAAATCATTACTATTTGTACTAAAATACAATAGGTGATTGAAGACTAATAAATGTGCAGTGGGGGAAGAAAAAATTATATTGTTTCTGACTGCTGAGTCTCTGTCAAAGAGTTAGACATATTGACACATGGCGCATTCCAAGCAAGGGTAATATTTTGACAGCAGTTTGAAATATTGATAGAAATAAGATGGTAGGTATTAACCATGATTTTGTATATCAAGCAACCGAACACACGTGTGTATACGAGCCAAAGGCTATCATGTTAAATGATAATTCACGGATTATTCTGCAAGAAAGAGTCATGCAATATTCATGCAGTATTCTGAAAGAATCTTAAAAATTCGTGAGACATGAAAAGAATTGTTGTCGCCAGATTTCGAGAATGTCCCTAGGGAAACCAAAAAGCGAAATGATGTCAGAATCCAAGTAAAAAAGTAAAAAAGCAAGATTATTTGACTGACAAGAGAAGGCCTTGCATGATAGATTACGACAGATAGCTGCATAAAAAGGTAATAATGAGGCATGGTTGTTATTGTTGCAGAAAGTAAAGATGAAAATGAAGACCTAAAATTTATTAGTAGACGCACAACATAAAACATTGAAGACTAATTAGATAAAAGCCTAGGTAGACAATCATTAGGTTGATTATATAAATCAAAGAATGAAATTATTACTCATATACTCATATAGTTAGTGGATATATTATACTGGCACAGAATAAAAGAAAAAACATGGCTATCTAGGGAGTGTAATCCACTGGGGGTTATGTTGAATGCTATATCTATCAATCTATCTATCTATCTATCTATCTGTCTGCCTATCTATCTATCTATATATATATATATATATCTATCAATATATCTATCTATCTATTTATCTACCAATCTACCTACGTACCTACCTACCTATTGATCTATCTATCTACCTACCTATTGATTTATCTATCTATCTATCTATCTATCTATCTATCTATCTATCTATCTATCTATCTATCTATCTATCTATCTATCTATCTATCTATCTATCTATCTATCTATCTATCTATCTATCTATCTATCTATCTATCCATCTATCTATTTATCTATCTATCTATCTATCTACCTAACTATCTATAACATTCACTAGACAAAACTTGCCTCTCTAGTCTCACTTTCCTCCTCAAGTGATACTTGAAGAAGTTGATGAGAGATTGACCAGAGAGGAAAGTGTTTGTCTCTAATCCTTTCAGGCGCGTCCACCAGGTACATTCGCCATAGCCACAAGTATGATAAAAATAGCTCTTCCTTCCCGTTTGAAGGAAGGAGGCGTGACGATATTAACGATAGACTCGGCTGATAAACCGACACGTCCCACACGAACGACTGCTGTCACGTGTGGGACGTGTCGGTTTATCGGCCGAGTGGCTATGGCGAAAGAATGTATCTGGTAGACGCGCCTGAAAGGATTAGAGACAAACACTTTCCTCTCTGGTCAATCTCTCATCAACTTCTTCAAGTATCACTTGAGGAGGAAAGTGAGAGTAGAGAGGCAAGTTTTGTCTAGTGAATGTTTTAAAAAAAGATGGGTGAATGTAGCAAGGATGGCACGTATGAATGACGAAGCCACCTTGACTATGATTCTATGAACCATAAAAATTAATACAGAGTGTTGCTTATTTGCAAAAAAAAATAAAAGAAAGAAATATAACATGTGACTTCATTGACCGAGGTTACCGTGGTCTTTTCCGTAGGCTTTTCTTTCCACGGGTAAACCTCACCTGTCCTCCCCTTTACACTTCATATTGACATTTCTGTGATAACGATCCCTATTGATCAATTTTTTTCCTCTCCCCCTTTTTTTAACCCCCCCTTTTTTGTCCTCTTTCTCTCCTTTTACGATCGCTTTTGATCGAACACCCCCCCTTTTTTTTACCTTCAAAAGAAAAGCTCTACCTTGTAATTTGTTCTATCTGTGTGCAGCCCTGTGTGGCTAATAAAGAAACATATCTATACGGGGATACACACATTCCTTCACACATTCGTATATCATATCATATATAGAACTCTTCAGACGTCTTGTTATCTGTAGCTTCCACGACAATGAATTGCTTTTTACTCTCATGTATGTTGAGAAAATTTGAAATATCAGAAGAGGCTGCTACGTGGCGCATAAATTCCAATGTATGTATTCACTACTTCGGTTTGAACTCAGAACTTAGCATTGAACTCAGATATAAAAAAATTGCAGTCCTTTGAATATGAAGTTGCAAGAATTTGGAATATGACATCTGTGATAATTGGAGTATTAGGGACGTTTAGTAACTACATGGAAAATAAGTTGAAGGAAGTAGATAATGGAATGTCCTCTAGAGCTTTTACAGTAGCCTTGAGACATCAGATTTTTCAGGACTTGAAGTTTTATTAAAATCGTGTAGATAGTGTATGTTACAATTAGTAAACCGCTAATCATATGAATTCTACCAGGAATAAGACCAATCCTGAGCCAAGTCGAACTAAAATAATAATCATTATATTGGTTTCCAATATTGGCACATTTTCTGCATTTTTAGGAGAAATAGATGATTGATTACAGCCACCGCAGCATTTAACTGGTCCTTTATTTCATCAAGCATCAAATTTTATAAACAGAACACTCGTCAACAAAATTCAATTTTTTATACCAATCATGAATCCAAACCAACTTTTTTAGATTAATTTTTCATGCTGATTTCAAAATTTCAGACCATTGTATGCAGCACGTATCAATTTTTCAGTAGATACATGCAAATATTTACATATCTGTATCTATGAAATAATTAACGTAATAGATATTATGTGTTAGTCGTTTGAATATCATATTAATACTATATATATATATATATATGTGTGTGTGTGTGTGTGTGTGTGTGTGTGTGTGTGTGTGTGTGTGTGTGTGTAGAAGGTTGAAAAGGAACACATGAATTGATATACATGGAAAAAAGTCAAGGTAGAAAATGCTAAAATAATTTTATAAAAAGACATTTCGGTACCGGTTTCAGTCATTGCGACTTTTTCAACTGTGAGTATGGAAAATAATTAATTTTTGGAAATTTAAAAAAAATGTTTTTTAAATGAATATTTGCATAGTATTCAAATACAAGTGACATTTTATTTATTTCTGCCTGTCTCTGTCTCTCATTGTTTATTCTTGTGGGTTCGAGAAGAAGAAGAAGAAGAAGGAGGAGGAGGAGGAGGAAGAGGAGAAGAATGCGGGAATTTCAGGATAGTAGTAGGATGTTAAATGGTCAAGTGCCCTGAAAGTGACTTGCTGTGTATGGTAGTAGTGATTGAATTCTTAAGACATCACTTTTGAATGCATTGTTTATAATATTTGCGTAGGTGTTATTCTAAACAGCAGTAGTAGTAAAGTAAGGAAGGAACATTTAAGAAGACTCCACTGATAGCCTGTTACTGTTATACTACTCCTTTCTTCTTCTTCTTCTTCTTCTTCTTCTTCTTCTTCTTCTTCTTCTTC